>NC_079519.1:9264275-9411871 GCF_000801105.2 Raphanus sativus
TTTAAGGTTTACCTCAGAAAACAAGTTAATATTAAAAGGAATGTTTTTATATTAAGCATTTTCCCCTAAGTATATAAATCAACGCTATACTTTTTATATGATTTGAGCACTGTATGATTCATATTAATTTGTATTGATACTCAAAATGGTTTAAAAGTATTTCATACATACGTTTTTATTACAATTGTGTTTCTCATACAAAAATTATGTATGAAAGCTATCATTTATTAAACATGTGGGACATATTTATGAGGTTTTTGTTTTTCAAACAATTGAAGAGTATGTTAGGCTCCTTTACTTCGCATGTACATTGGTTTCATCTAGCCATCTAGCGAAGATGTTAATACATGAATGAAGATATGAATATTAGCTTAAACATATTTTACACAGCTTTTATATTTTCTCTTTAAAGTAAAGATAGATTGAAATAGTCTTTCAAAACAACTAAAGGGTCAACTGATTTAAGTACATTTCACAAAAAATTGTTTATATATTTATATAGTTGACATCATATACATAATTTGTTTCAAATAAGTATTTTGACCCATGTGACTAAATTTCAAAATTTTACTTTGAGCTTTATTTGATATTTTTTTCCTTTTCTTTTGCTTTGTTTATGCATAGTATTTTCTTATTTTTAATTTATTTAAATCAATTTTTTTTTTTGCTTTTAGTGATTGTTTGATATACTTTAATCTAAAGAGTTTTATTTACAAAAATTAAGTGCTTATCAATATATATACATTTATCAAAACTTTTATTTATCTTTGGAACCAAAGAATGTTTTTACTCATTATATTTTATCTATCAAATGGAAGTACCCATGAAAATGGAAGTTTATTTAATTTATCAATTTTATTAATTTATTTAATTTAGCAATTTTATTAACTTATTGAGAATTAGTTATAGAGTTTTTTACTGTAGTTACTTCTTGTTCAAGTCATTACTTGTCTTTTGGTTGGTTCTAAAATTTTGATCATGTTTGGTTTTATATCGGTTTGTGGAAAAAGTTTGGGGTTATCAATATGAAATTCGTCAACACCGCCGAACCGGAAAATACAAGCAGTGGCCTTTCAATCCAGGTCTAGTCATTCCCTTGATTGGTGTGCATGCACTATTGTAAACGGAAAGGGAAAATGTATCAAATGAGGCTAAACCCGGTTAAACGGGATTCAGTCAGCTTAGTTAGTAAATATATTTCTTTAGGTATACTTTCTTTAAGACAGTTTCATGAACAGTCAAATCATGCAAAAGTTATGAAGTTGAAGTTTAAGGAGGGGGGCGGCAATAGGTTCTGTAAAATACTTGGTGCATGAGGTTACTTTGTTGAATTGTTCTTGAAAGTAACTATCAGCTCTTTATTATCCCAACCCAATTGCCTTTGCATTGCATTGTCAGAATGTTTCCCATGGATCTGTGTAGTAGTTGTACAAGACTGACTTGTTTAACATTGTTGTATACCAATTTTTAAACTTACTTCTTATATACTGGTAGAAACTGATCGAAGTTAGTCGAGTAACAATTTACAAGCTCGGTCTAAAGAACTGTATATACCCATTTACAAGTGTTACTACTATTGTTGACTCTTCCTCTCCTTCGCCAAAACGTAATCTAGATTACGCAAAGTTGTGTTGTAACTGAAGATGTATGATCAAAGTAGAGCTGAAGTAGTTCATAAAATATGACATGAACATGAACTACTGTATAGAGGAAATGGACATGTCTCTAGTAACAAACTATTTTTTAGCCCTATATCGTATATTTCTAACAGTTGTATAAAAAAATAGACATGTCTCTAACCTTTAAGGCCTTAAGATCTATGTAAAAGACAGAGAGATTGTAAGGCATAAATTTCTTCAGTTTTTTTTTTCTATATAAGGAACAAACCAAAACCAAACCGGAAATTGAATTTTGAAACTGAAAACAAAGAAAACCGAATTGGTAAACCAGTCCCGTAATCTGAAGGGTCCAAAAAGTATTGACCTCTCACTCTGAAAGGGGAAGAAAAGGAAGAAGAGAAAGATTGAGAGAGCGGTGAATGCGGAAAAGACCGTTTTGACCTCCCCGCAGATTTTTTTGTTCTGTTTCCTTGAGGTCTTCGTCTTTGCCGATTCTCCTGCTACCCTTGTTCATAATCCACCCACCATGAACGAGAAAGCTAACGTCTCTAAGGAGCTTAATGCCCGCCATAGGAAGGTCTCTCGAAATCTCAGATCGTTTTTTTTTTAAATTTCTCCGAGCTTTGCGGATTCGTAGTCCTATATTTATTTATTATATTTGTGATTTCGATTGCCAACAATCGATGATTAATCATGACGATCTAGATTCGATTTGGATCTGTGTGTTTTAGCAAGCTAGAGTTGTTCATCTTCAATCGCTATAGTTAGTTAGGTGAGGTCTTTCAGGTGTTATCATTATCGCCTGATCCTCCGTTTTTCGATCGTTACAGAAACATGATCACCACATAAAATAGCCCCGATCTCGTTCTATTTGTATTCTATTGCTTGATCTTGGCTATAGCTGCTTGGTCTCTTGCAGATTCTTTGTTGATAAATAGTCTATTGTTTTAATACTCCCCTGGTTTTGGTGCTGCAGATTCTTGAAGGGCTTCTTAAACATCCTGAGAACAGAGAATGTGCTGACTGCAAAACAAAGTATGGTTTGAATTATGCTGGCTCTCGCTTTATATTTGGCTAATACTGTTTATATATCATTTGTGTTACAGAGGTCCAAGATGGGCTAGTGTTAATTTAGGTATCTTTATCTGTATGCAATGTTCTGGGATCCACAGGAGTCTCGGGGTACACATTTCAAAGGTTCTCTCTCTCTCTCCTTCCTTTCTCCAATTGTCTTCTAGATACTGAGATCTTAGTTCCATCTTCTTGTTATTATTAAACCCAATTCCATTTGCGCAAAAGGTCATGTTTAAGTTGTGCCTTCTTATTCGTATATAAGCTGAGTCCTTCTGGTCAAGTCGATTTTTGTAACCTTAGCAGCAGCATAAGTGACTTATATGTTCTGGCGATGGCTGATGAATGTAGGTTCGATCTGCTACTCTGGACACATGGCTCCCGGAGCAGGTTGCATTTATTCAGTGTAAGTGTCTTTGAAAATTAATTATCTTTCAAGTGGTCCACCTTTTACACAGGATTAGTTTCGCCATGTAAAATAACCTTTTCTTTGCTTGCAGCAATGGGAAACGAGATTGCAAATAGTTACTGGGAAGCTGAGCTACCTCCAAACTATGATAGAGTTGGGATTGAGAACTTCATACGTGCAAAGTATGCCTCTCTCTCTTTTCAGTTTACATAACCCTCAGTTAATTCTACCTTGTTAAGTTTGGTTTTTATCTTGCCATGCAGATTGATATTGAACTAATCTTGTTACATGACTTTTCTAGGTATGAAGAGAAGAGATGGGTTTCTAGAGGTGAAAAGGCTAGATCACCCCCAAGAGTCGAGCAGGAACGGCGGAGATCTGTGGAGAGGACTGGGCCTGTATATGAGCATGGGCACACTAGTAGCCCTGTAAATTTATTTGCGGAAAAGAAAACTGTCCAAGCCCCTAGAACAAGAAATAGTGTTTCCGCAACAAGGATAAGTTTTCCCGTTCCTCCACAAGGACCTGGTCAGGTATCAAAAGATACTACCCGGACGATATGGTTTTACTAAAGAAATTAGTGCCTTTAGTTATTCATAATTATCAAGAATCCCCATGACATGATCTTATTTAATAACCTTAGGAGTAATGCATATGATGATTTAGATGCCAGACCTTGTATTCTTACATCTAGTAGACTACTTTGTATCTCGTGCATCGTAATCTTTCAAAGCATGAATTTTCAATCATGATAAAAAGTATTTGATGTTTTGTTTTTCTGATGCATGATACTAAAAAATGATAGGTTATAAAGCCACAGCAGAAGACAGAATCTGTAGCCGCTCCTGTCGAGATGACGAAACCAACAGTAAATGTTGCACCCGCATCAGAGCCTCCAAAGGTGGATTTTGCTACTGACCTCTTTAACATGCTATCAATGGATGAGCCCACTACAAATACCTCAGAGGCAGCTCCTGCTGATGACAACTCATGGGCTGGCTTTCAGTGTATGTATCTATCTAGCATGTGCATGACTTAATCGATCGTTGTGGCACATCTTTCATATCCGTGTGAACTTTATGTTACTCCTTCTCTAGAAATTTCTTTAGAGTAACATCTGAATCCTAAAACTGTAGCGGCTGGAAACGGTCAAACGGCAGAGAAAAGTGTCACACCAAAGCCTGATGAGAGCAGTACCCCTCCATCTACTGGGATCGAGGATTTGTTCAAAGACACACCTACTTTAATAGCTCAACAAGCACCACAGAAAGATGTGAAAGGCGATATCATGAGCCTATTTGAGAAGGTAAATTCTGAAGACAATTGCTCTTCTCATACTTACTGCTTTGTTGGATCTGCCTTTCTATCGATTTTGTGTTCAAAATTCCCTTTTCGTATCGTTATTAAACTAAAGATTACATATATAGCATGACTTGTGCTTCCAACACAAAACCTAGGTGTTGTGTCTTGTTACCGCTTACTCTGTTTTTTAAACACTGGACATCTGAAATTCCAAACCTAAGTCAAGTGATTGTGTCTTTCATTTGTTACAGACGAATATCGTGTCGCCTTTTGCGATGCATCAGCAACAGGTTGCTATGCTTGCCCAGCAGCAAGCTATTTACATGGCAGCAGCAAAAGCTGCAGGAGGCACTCCAAACGGTGTGAATCAGCAAGCTATTGCTAATGCTCTTAGCTTAGCATCCGCAAATTGGTCAAACACTGGCTACCAGATCCCTGGAATGACTAACCCAGGAGGTGGTCAAGCTGATCTCCAGAAACTTATGCAAGTAAGTATCCCCCTTCTGCATTTGTTTTAGCAAGATCTGAATTAGCAGTGACCAAGTTCATGCAAAAATTCTCACTGTATCTTAATCCCTCTTTTATCGCTGTAATTTTAGAACATGAACATGAACGCAAACATGAACGTGAGACCCGGACAACAGCAAGAGAACACTCTTCAGTATCCAATATCCAGGTATGTAAATAGAACTGTTTTCTGTTTGTATCATCTATGGAGAGATAAAGAAACACAAAGAAGTAAACTGTGTTTTTTTCATTCAATTTTTGCGTTGAACTTTGAACATAAAAGATTTAGTGTATTCTGATAAAAGTGGGACTTTTGAATAGGTGCTCTCTTTTTTTCATGAGCTCTCTCAAATAAACAATATGTGACATCTTTGTAAGTAATATATATTTTTTGTTTTTTTTGTTTGTTAATTAATGCAGTTTCTACGCAACGGGTCAAGTTAATCCCGCGACAAACGGTATGACCCCAAACTTAACCGGCAAACCTCAATCATCAACCTCCGCGCAACAAACAAGCACCACACCAGCTTCTCAATCAGGCAAAGACTTTGATTTCTCTTCCTTGATGGATGGAATGTTCACAAAGCATTGATCAGCATTAGGGATTTTCTGAATTTGCCTTTCTTTAATGTCTAAAATTTGAAGACCTCAAATATATACAATCATCTCTGGACAGTTTCTCTGTTAAACAATTTTTTTTTCTTTTGAAACTGTGTTGTAGTTTGGGTTTTGATTTGATTTACTCGGTTGCTGAAAGAGTAATAGATGCGATTCTTGGGAATAAAAAAATAAAAGAGTTTTATCCATGTGATTATGAGAATGTGATCAGAGAACGATTGTTCTCCTCCACATAACATTTAATACTCGGTTTTATTATATTAAATAAAAGATCGATTATTTCAACATTACGTAAAAAATATCATGTGTACCTAATACTTTATTAGACAAAAGTAAATATTCGTATTGATGCTAGTTTATACCAAAGTCCATATAAATGTAAGTAAAATCAAACAAACATACAGTTCACAGTTAGTTAGATCAGTTATATACATGTTGGTATTGGTTTAAGTCTAAGACTTACGACTTTGGTGGAAGTAAGCAAACAAACGGTTCCAAAACCCCTTAAAACAAACTTGTTATGGACGGCTAATAAATGTTTTTAGTTTGGCACCGTAAGAGCACCTCCAATGAAAGGTTATATCCATTAGGGTATCTCTAACCCAAACTCCATTTTTTCCTCCAAAATGAAGTAAAAATGAATATGGAGTAAGAAATACTACAATCCAATTTTATATTTTACTCCATAATAGAATAATGAATAAACAAAAAATAGATTACTCCATTTATGGAGTAAATTTTATTACGGAGTATTTTTATTCTATATTCACTTTTATTCCATTTTGAAATAAAATATGGAGTTTTACATTGGAGATGCTCTTATACTTCTAAATATATATGTATATATGTATATGTATGTTTTAAATAACTTTTGGTTGTATTTCTATAAAATTATAGACCCCATAATTATACACATACAACACATACATATATATATATACATGTTTAAAACTCTAATAGGTAAAACCCTCCACTAAAGGTATTTTTGGTCAAATGGCTTAATAAAGCATTTTACTCTCCTTCACCACAATGTTTTTCTACTCCTCTCTCGCCAACCTTCGTTTACCTTTTCTCTTTTTAAGATGTCGTGAACCACTTCTATTATAGATAAGATTTGAGAGATTAATACTTGATTGCTAAATCATTTTCTATATTATTCACAGTTCAAAAAGTCTTTACCCGATAGTTGTCTTCATTCAGTACTCTTATGATATTTTAAATCCTTATAATGCTTGATCGTAAACTAGAAAATAATAAATGTACTTGAGAAAATTGTGACCATTTGTTAAAATCGTCCTCGCCTGATCAATGTAATATCTTTTAGTTGTGAGTTGTACATTGGTATTGTTAATATTAGTATTTGTTTACATTATTGTCTCCTTACGTGGATCGAGTATCACCTTGTTCTGATGAAAACATAATATGATAATGCAGAAAAAAATATGATAATGCAACACATGAGAACACGTCGGACTTTCAGGCTTATGCATCCGGTTATTAAAAACAAAAACACAATGTCGGTCTTGTACGGAGCTTTGGACAGAAGTTTGAGTTCTATTTATGTATTTAAAATAATGAAAGATCAATCAGTGTGAAGCAAAAAAATACAAAAATGGTCGGTAGAATTTTGTTGTGCTTGTTGACCCGTAATGCCTTATGTATCTTTCATGGGTTCGAATTGTCAAATCAAATCTACTTTTAGTAAGTGCATATGCAGTGTTATGAAAACAAAATTACACGCTAGAGTAGAGAATAAACGTTCATCAATCTCAATTATTATTAATTTTAGATCTGCATGTCCTTATCGAAAGCACTATATATACATAAATATCATTGTTCTTCTCGTTACCACTTTGAATTTCAACAATCTTTTTTACAATGTCAATGAAAATGGCCTACAATACCTAATATCACAACTCAACAGTAACTGCTTTTATTATTGGTTCTTTCTTTTTAAAACCATTATTGATACTTTTAAACAGTAAAGAAATTAGAAATCAAGGTTTATTTTTCTACATCAACAATGTTTATTAATTATATGAATGGATCATATCGTCAAAGACTCAAATTAGCGAACCTCAGTATGTGGACGGTAAGACTCACAACTTAGCAAGTTAAAAAACCTATTCCAACCCGGTTCCATAACGCCCCTAGACGGACCAAATATGCGTGTCTATAACGCCTTTGGCGTACCCCTACGCAAGTTGTGACTAGTCGGTAATTGGTAACCCGACAAAAACAAAGACCACCTGATTTGTTCTTACTATTGTATATATTTGAGATCATCCGGAGTGGGTATGAGAAATAACTCAGAAATATCAAATATATGTGAACTTGTATCTCTCTTGTTACATATGTTTTTCAAATACCGTACTTGTTGTAATGTTAGGCAAGGTTCTAACTTCAAGTGAACGCATCGAACCCACGTGTAACTCAAATAAAGCCTCCATCACCATACCTTATGTAAAGGACCCACTTGTGATTCTGTGAAAAGCCCACACAATAAGGACCACATTTTTAAATTTAATTTCACCAATTTTCTTAATATATATACACACACCTCTATGTTTCTTTTTTTTGTAGATAAGAACCACCGAACCATAACTCCAAAGAAACTCCCGAGGCAAATGAGATCACTCACCATGCCGATACTTCTCCCTACCTCTTCCTTCAAAACGTCAGCCACCGTCCTCATCGCCGGCGTCTTTTCTATTGCTGCGGTGAGTTTCACCGTTCCTCCAGTCTCCCATTTAGTGGCGTCTTGCTGTCTGATCGTCTACGATAATACAGTCTTCCTCGTAAAACCACCGTATCTTTACTTAGTCACCAACTGTATCATCGTCTCCATCGTCGCTACATCTAAGCTCACGCAGAAAACGTCTTCTAATATCGATGATCATGAGTCTTTGGAAGTGGTAACCGTAGTACCGGTGCCTTCTGATATCGACAGCGGTTACTTGAACGTCTCTAACGTTGACAACGCTTATACCGGCTTTGAAGAGAATGATGCACCGGTTGTCCCCGAAGTCATCGCTGATGATAAGGTGATAGTTGATGGTCGAGAAGATCAACATGCAGAGAAGGAGAAGCCAAAACCGATTACCGGTTCGCCTGAACCGGATACGGAGAAGCCAAAACCGAGTAGCGGTTCGCCTGAACCGGATATGGACAAGCCAAAAATGGAAAGTGACTCTCCGGCGGTTTCGGTTGTGAAGCTGTCTAGGAAACCGCCGAGATTCAACAAGCAAAAGTCGCTTAAAAGTACTCAAGAAGGTATAGTCATTCATAAAAAAAAATCATTTATGGGAGGGGCAAATGCGTAAATTAATTAATTTTCCAAAATTTCTGCAGGAAATGGTGGTGGATGTAAAAAGTCAAAGGACTCCAGGAGAGAGGACACGCTGGAGACGACGTGGAAGAAGATAACGGAAGGACGCTCGACGCAGTTAAAGAAGCACTTGACGAAGTCCGACACGTGGCAAGAAAGGTCGCACGTGCGAAGTAAGGAGAAGATGACCAAGTCTGACAACTTAAATGAGGCGGAGACGACGCCGCGGTTGAAAAGAGAGCCGTCACCGGGTCAGGAAGAGCTTAACAGGCGCGTGGAAGCGTTTATCAAGAAGTTCAATGAAGAGATGAGATTGCAAAGACTAGAATCTTTGGCCAAGTATAACGAGATGGTAAATTGAGGGACTCGTTTGTAATATTCAAGGTTTTCTTTTGGTCTTTTCATGGAACAATTTTCAGAAATAATGCAAGTAGGAAGACAAAACAGTGTGTATTTGTGTCAAAAAGGAAAATGTTTACGTATGTGTATGTAATGATTGTTATATTTTTCGACTTCCAGGGCTTCCTACTCGTGTGGTTTAAAATGAAGACTAATATGTGAACAAAGACTACACTAGCTAGAGTAGGAGTGTTCCTGAAATGTCCGGGCCATAAACATTTTAATAGAGTTTTAACAAAAATATTTTTTTAACAAATTTGAAGACTCTTTTTAGTGTAAAACTTTTCTTAAGAATTTCGGACCGAATGTTCTATTTTGCTATGCACAGGATCACCTCCGTAGCGAGTGATAGTAGCAATCGAATCCATCATTTGCTTGTGTTTCAAGATAATACATCGTGTACAGAATTTTTTTTTTTTGGCAGAATTAGTGATTTTTCTGCATAAACATCCAGCAAAGTGTACATTACCATAGTAGCAGCAGGAAACCTATCCAAGAAAGTATACAAACCTCCTCAAGTAGAAGAGCACCACTAGACAAAAGACAGAAAAACTGAACCCAAATTTAGTAAATTATCAAAATATGAAAATCTTAACATACCTTTATGGGGTTGGTCCACGCAGGATACTTTTGGAAAAGAAAGAAAAACGAAACGAAAATAAACTCTGCTGAAAGGTAAATACACAGATGCTTTTACTAATTTATCACAAATTGTAAAATTTTAAATACGATATTCGCAGTTAGTGGCGGATCCAGAAAATATTTTATAGGGGTCATAATTTATATTAATAGTTTTTAATTATTTTAAAATATAATTTTTAATATCAGTTAAAAAGTACAAATAAATAAATCATTAGAGATCAAAAATCTTTTTATTTTAAAGAAAAAATAATGCTAAAAAGTATTTTAGTAAAAAGGTTTTTTATTTGTTTACCAGTTTCAAAACAAATTATTATTTAAAGCTTTGAAACAAAAGTAGAAAATGATCTTAAATAATTGTAAAACAAATAAAAAATTCAAAGTTTTTTAATGTGACAAAAGAAAAATATCATCTACAGTGAATATTTAAAAGAATGTGAAACGTTTGAAGCTCAAAAGAAAACATACAATTGAACATCTAAGAAACGATGGAAAGATTTGTGACAAAAAGAACGATGGAAAGATAAAGAAGTTTGAAAAGCAAACAAAACCTAATTTGACCCATATATTTAACATAAACTCAGGCTTTTAGGCCCATAATTATGTAAATAAAATAGTAAAAAAGGATGTTAACTGGATGCAGCATTGAGGATTGATCATAGGAAAGAGGGGTCAAGTCAAATGATTTAAACCAACTGAGCAAATGATATTAACGTGTCTATGCTTAAATATTTTACATTTGATTTTGGACTGGGGTCAACTAACCCCGCTCCTGCCCGCCTATATAAATCCTCCGCCACTGCCTGCCTATATAGATCCGCCCCTGTTTGCTGTTCACTATTTGTTAAGAGTAAAGAAACACATGACAATACGTACTGTAAAATCGTCAACTAAAGAAGCAGCGAGGACGAGTGGAACAACGTAACCCATTGTAAACGTTTATAGTAAGCTTCCACCAACTAATGGATCATGTATGTCAAAACAAATAGGGAGATAGAGCACATCTTTGCCTCAACCCTCTTTTACTCTGAAAAAAACAGCTAATTTTCCATTCACTTGTACAGAGAACGAAGGAGTACATACACATAGTTCGATCCAATGAATGAACTGCTCTGGCATGTTGAAAGCTCGTAAAGTATTCAAAAGGAAAGGCCAGTGCACTGAGTCGAAAATCTTTGCTATATCAATCTTCATTGCACATCTTGGTGGATCTCCTTTTTATGATAATCCTTAACAATTTCAGTGGCGAGTAATAGATTCTCTACCAGCAATCTATCCTTCATAAACGCTGATTGATTGTAAGATATGCATTGAAGGAGTGTACCTTTCAAGCGATTGGCGATGATTTTCGAGATGACTTTGTAGAGAACACTACAATGATGTAGTTAGGGATGATGACGATGGACCCGCGCAGTCCAAATTAAAATAGTTTCCATATAGTGAGGTCTAAAATTCAAATGGTTTGAAATCTATTTAACCCGAAAACATATCGGTCAAAATCATTTCAATATGAGTTGATAAAATTTTGAGTTTTCTAATCTGGAGGAAAATCAAAATTGAAACACTTTGTTTCTTCTTTCTTGCGAAGTTAAAATTATATTTATCCGTCAAAACTAAAAATTCATGTTTCCATGCTAAATCTAAAAGTCAAGTTTTTCAGACATAATTGTAAAATCATGTTTTCCTTAAAAACCGTAAAATTATGTTTTCTTAGAAAAACCGTAAAACTACATTTCTTTGCCAAAACTGTAAAATCATTTTCTCTATCAACAGTAAAAATCATGTTTTCCGCTAAAATTGGTTTTCAAGCAAAACTGAAAAAATAACGTTTTCGCCAAACTTGTGAACTTGAGTTTTTCGTCAAACCGCTCAATCATCTTTTGCTAAAACTTCAAAATTACATTTTTCAATTACTTCACGAAAAAAATACCTTTTATCAAAAAGATAAATTTAATTTTTGAACCCTATGGATAATGCATTAATCCATTTGTTATGATCCTAATCGTATTTGAGTTTAGTATTATTTGCACGTTAATTTTTTTGGGCTTAAACTAATTGTGACCAGAAAATGAAATATTCAGTTGGACAAGTACATTTCGATTTAGACAGACAATTGATATCCCTAGGAGTAGCTATGTATCCAAGTGGCTAGAATTGGAGTACTACCAGATGAGGCAACAAGTGCGAATGTGAGACAGGCTATACACTTGTGCGCCTAAACAATTGGTTACCAAAGTGTTAGAACCCGCAAAAAAGTATTGTATGATGTTTTTGTATTACATTACACCAAAAGCACAAGATATCTATTTAAATCTTATATTATATAATATTAGTATTTTGATTTTAAATTATATTTGAGTTTCATTTTTAATAATTTTAAAAATTAAATTAAAATTAAGATTTCTAAAATGAATAGTTACAATTGTTAATACATGTTGACTTTTATTGATTCAGAATGCTGTTTGTCAATAAATTTAAATTAAGATTTCTAAAATAAATAGTTTCAGTTGTGAATGCTGATTGATTCAGAATGCTGATTGATTCAGAATAGTTACAGATGTCAATAAACTTTTTATTGATTCGGAATGCTGATTTGTCAACTGGATAAATCCCTTTCAACTTTGTACTTCAATGCTGCTGGGCTAAATCTTTTTTCTTTTTTGGGCTCACAAATCTAATTGTCTCTCTTTCTACCAATGTTAATTTAAGCCCCTACCTAACTCTCAATCGAGTGATATCATATTAATCGAGGGTTGGACGATTTTTCACGGGCCTAAACTTATTGTTTAAAAGCCTATGAAACCACCTAACAACTTGAAAAGGCATTAGATGTTTTCCTTTCAACATGTTCCTCCTTTTTGTATTTTATTTTCGCCAATAACAAAAAGGACAATTGCATAATTTTTATTAATATCCCATCCTGCAAATGAGTGGCCTATAGACTATAGTAGAAAAACTTAAAGCATATAAAGTTAATTGTCATTTTATGTTTAGCTGATTTTACCAACCTTTTGCAACAAAACCAAATTTACAAAAGACACTTTGGCCCACTTTAGGTTTATACTTTCTAGCAAACATCACTCGCAAGTATTAAAAATAAAAGTTGTGGTCGACATCGATTCGTGAGGACATTTTTAAGATATGCATGGATAATGGATTGTGGAGAGTCTTATCCAACATCTAAAATTCTGAATCATATGGAACGATACAAATTGAAATTATACGTTTCTTCCTTAATCAATTACGACTTCCCTTCGAGCTATAAGAAGTTCAGTAGTTTATGATATTGATATATTTGATATCAAAAATCAGGAACGTCGTTCAACGTTAATTAATATATTTAGCTCACATGTAGCATGTGCATGTGATAATACCTACACCAAATTTTCTAATGAGCATATGATGCGTACAACATAATCCATATTCATTTATAATAGGATTTTTCTTTGAATAATTCATTTTTGAAATTATCTATCTGCATCAAAACATGACCGATAGCTTTACTAAAGCATGGTCGAGTGGTGCTGCGGATTTGAAAAAAAATACTAAGCACTTTGAGTTCAAAATCTACCATCTAAAATATATATGTTTGTGTGGCTATACGACATAGATCTCTAATTCTTATTGCGAGTAATCAGATCTATCTAATGCCATGAACAAATCCCAGAAAATTAGTCGGTTGGTCTTCATTTTGCCGGACCGAATTATCAATAAAAAAAACTTTACTATCTGATTTTAGGGTTTACTTTCAGACGTTTTTGGGTGGTTTACTGTTTCAGTGTTTTGACGTAGTAGATAAATGGTTAATTAAGACGTCAATTCATACTTGTATGATCACACATACTTGTCCAGTTATGCATATATAACATCAACTACAAGTCTACAATACACAAAGAATTATGTACTCACCTTTTATTATGACTTATGAGAAATAGCATGGACGTACGTACTGGCAATCACTTTGGGGTGATTATCGCAAGGAACACAAAATAGTGGGCAATTTGGGGTTTTGCGTTTGGCAGTTTTAATCAAAGCAATATATAAAACGATTGCATTATAACGAACAGAGTAAATCATTCGATAGTGAACAATCCAGATTATACTAGCTTGATGAACTTGAATAAGTATGAGTAACACGTTGTACGTCAGAAAAAAAACTTGTTTCCTCCGTAAGCATGTTTAACAATGTAAAAGCTTATAGTTTAGTACTCTGATTTATAACGGATACAATATGGGGGAAATCTTAATTAAACTAATAGTCTACACTAGGTAATCGACTACACTGTCATATAAAATTATAGTAGTTAAAAGTGTGTAGAAATCACTCTTTAATCTCAGTATTTGCAATTTCACAGAATCCATTCTACAAAACTCACACAGGTCACACATATATCGAGTTATCGACTATACACAGACGCCGTACGGCTGCAACCACCACAAGTCCGCAACCGCAATGATTTGTCTTAATCAACTGGTAAATCTTTGCATTAAATTGAAATTAATAAGTCTTAATCATGTCTCTCGGGTATCCGGAGTATATTAGGATATCTGGATTCGGATCCACCAGATTCGTAAAATTGCTATTCGGATCCGGATTCGAGTCTTCTGTGTATCCGGGATTTGGATATCCGGACTAAAATCCGAATACCCGCGAATACCCGGATCCGAACCTTTTTAAAGAAAAATTAAAAATTAAATTAAAATTAACTAATTAACCATTTAATTAGTCTATTTAAAATTATTTTTTAAAAATTTAAATTGAAAAATTATTGAAATTTAATAAAGTTAAAATTTTAGTTATTTTATATATAAACTATATATGGTATATATAAATAATTATATTTTAAATATTTTAAATATATAATAGGTCTGAATCCGGATCCGGATACCCGGATCTAAAGTTTCACTACCGGATCAGTATTCGGATCCGTCGGATCCGTAAAAACACTATCTAGATTTGAATTCGGGCTTCCCGGATATCCGTTTTTCAGACCGGATCGGAGCGGATACCGAATCGGATCACGGATCCGGATTTTAATTCCCGGACCTAGGGCGCAACAAAGCAAAGAAAAAAAAATTTGTCAGAGACTTTTTTTTGACGTAAGGCATATGTCAATGACTTTAAGACAACAGAACCGGGACAGACATGAGTGTAAATGAGGAAATTCCCTTGTGGATATGTCAGGAAATCTAATTAGTTAAAGACTTAAAGTATTACTCTCACTCCTCTCTCCCCATCATGCTCAATGATGCTAAGCATTTAACTCATCGCGTCGCATGTCTACACTTTTAAGGAAAACAAATAGAAGTATAATGTTTGTCTATAGTTAATTCAGTCTTATATGTTGGTGATGTTCGTGTGCTTCTAGTCATTCTCGATGATCTTTCATTCTGTGTTATTTGTGGATGAGTCTTGATTAGGTAAGCTCGTCCTTGAGTGTATGGTGATGTTCTCTTTTCCGGTAATGATTTGGCCTTCTTTACTTTAGTTTATGTTAGTTTCCTCGTTGTTGTTTTTACTCTCGATTCCGAAAGATGTTGTTTACCTCGTCGGCTTATGATTCTAGAAAAAAATATTGTTCTTTTACCAGCTTTGTATAATGTTCGGTTATTTCAATATTAATCCATCAGATGATAAAAAAATAGTTTATTTATAGTTATAGAGAAATCTCACACCAAAATTTATACAGCGTGTACTGTTGTAGTTATGTTTTATTTATTTCTTCCCCTCAAGTCTAACCAACCCCTAAAGTAAGCAGTGATTTAGAGTATAATTGTAAGCGCTGAAAAGAGTTGACAAACAATAATCAAGAATTTTACTTTTTGGGTTAAAGGTTTTAAAGTTTGACTTATCTTGCATACAAATATCCAGTCGCAGCACCAATAAAAAGATGCATACCGGTTTGTTTGTTGCCGTCGAAAGTTGTTACGAAAATGTTGTACCTAAGTTACAAAAAAAAACAAAAAAAAAATTGTTGTACCTTAGAAATTCTCCAAGTTAAAATTTTGAAAATACATGCATATCTTCTTTATTATTAAAATAAAGTACAATTTTTATCAATCATAAAAAAAAATCATAGGTTCATTTCATTAATTACATCGATTTGATTACTAATATTACTATATTAACCATGTGTTTGTGATCGGATGGTAGTATGGCATTCCATTTATTTTACGGGACCTGAGTTCGAATCCGCCTATATTCAGAATATCACAGCGTAGCCACTGAAACTTTCATATTCTCTCTCTGGAGAATGGTTTACCATTTTTCATATTAATCTATTAAATATATAATAATAAAAATTAATTTTAACTGTAAATTTAGATTTTACTTTTAGTTGAAACAAAATATATTGAGAAAAATCTAATAAAATCTGACTAAATTTTTAAATATTTTTTAAACTTAATGCAATGATTAATTTCATAATTATTAATAAAATATTATTATAAATTAATGTAAAATAAATTATATTTTTTATAATTTTATAATTATAGTCTATAATATATTAAATATAAGTGACATATATATTAAACATGAAAATTATATTAAATTGATAAATTAACATACTGAAAATATTTTTTTAAAATAAATAAAAAATATTATTTAATGTTTAAAATGATTAAAATATTAAGTTATGTAATTTTTTATAAAAAAATTAAAATTGTTAACATATATTACTTTTATATGTACAATTATATATATATTTATTTATTCTGAAAATCACAATAAATATATTATATAAAATATAAATGTACACAACTAAACTTTAGTTTAAGTGTTATTTAAAATATATACTTTTTGAAAACTGTGAAATTTTAATAATTTATCAAATATACTAATGAGATAATTTATTAATATACTAATGAGAAATCAATTTAATGTTTATTTTTAATTACAACAAAATATGTTAAGAAAAATATAAAAATATTACCAACATTTAAGCTTTTTAATAAAATAATGAAATAGTTTAGTAACAAAAAATCAAAATCATATACTATTCTAAGCTCAAAAATAGTTTTGTAATTTTCTAAATTTCTCTTAACTAAATGGACAATTTTGAAAATAAATGCTACAGTTTTTCTTGAAATACAACACGAGAAAAATATGTTGTAAAAATCAGAGTGCTATAATATTTTGAAAATTTAAGTTAATAACAAAAAAACTTAATATTATAACATCAAAAATATAATATATCGATAAAATATATTACAATAATATGATAGATGCTATATATATATATAATCCACTAAAATAATAGGGCTAAATTTTAAAGTGAACAATGTATTTACTTATATAATCCCCCAAAATAATAAAATGATAGATGTGGAATTATATTTTAAACACAACATGAAAATATAAATTATATTAAACAACTATCCTTTCTATTGTATAACTAAATAATTTTTTTAAATATATTTTGTGCAGACTGTAGAAATTGAAAAATATATATATTTTGAAGAAGATTTTCTATTTGATTGTTTCATATTATATTATGAATCTATTGTTCTGAACGAAA
Source organism: Raphanus sativus (assembly GCF_000801105.2). NCBI lineage: Eukaryota > Viridiplantae > Streptophyta > Magnoliopsida > Brassicales > Brassicaceae > Raphanus > Raphanus sativus. The sequence continues at coordinate 9,281,685 of NC_079519.1, forward strand.
AAACATATTAGTATATAATAACAATTAATAATAGAGTAAGATGAATTAAACGAAAATCATTATATATTAATAATGTTGAATACAAAACATAATCAAAAACTATAGAATTACACAATATATAACACTAAAATATAAATTATATATTTAAAACATTTGTGATAATATCAAAATAATATATTTTTGAACAACTTTTTGAAATAAGGACCAAGTTCGGGGGATTGAACCCGACGTGAATCAAAAGTAAACATTTATAAAACAAATGTTAACTACACAAACGTGCGGATGAAAGTCATGTAGCGGAATTAAAATGAAATGATTATCATGATGATAGTTAAAAACCTGATAAATATACATATATATGTAGATAAAAGTAAAATATATATGTATATATGTAGATTGAAGATCACGAGCGTTATGTAGAGTTACTAATCACGTACCTGGGTTAAACGAACATATCTCTCACAAAAAAACATCTCTCATCATTGTCTTTTCTTACAAAAAGAAAAAGAAAATGGACAGCAAATATCAAAAAGTATTCTACTTCAATCCACATTTTTGTTACCACTGCGTTTATGAAAAACAACTTATCAAAGTGCTTATAGGTGCATGCACTTAGTAGTGATTACCCGCACACGAACAGTTTTTAATTTAATCAGATTATCTTAGTCTAGCTAGTATTAGTACATTTTGGTTTTAGTAAACTATATTGGAAATAATTGGCATCAAGTACATACGTGATATTTATATTATATAATGGTTTTGCCTTTGAGACGTTTCTTTCTCGTGGTTACTAACTTACTATGAAAATGAAATTTATGTAGAGCCGGCATAGAGGTAGCCAAGATATTGACTTGAAGTTCTCTGATTTTAAAAAGTAAATTAAACGATTTATGTGACTCACTTTTTGTACCCTAGTTGGATCTACTTGATCTGTGATAAAAAAAGATACATGACCTCAAATTAAGGGTACATGTAATGAAAATTGAATACTAGTAGTGAAAACGATAGGCTACTTAAGTTATAGCTGATACAACATTTAATGGTATTTCATATTTGCATCTAAATTATGATTTGATCGTTCAGGTGTAGTCGATATTGTGCGACCCAAAAATTTATATTCTTTTTTTTTTTGCTAAAAAAATATATTCTTGGTTTATTTCATATAATCTTTTAAAGAAACTACAAGTCTACAACATTTTCACATACAATTTATCCTTTCCAAAAATCATTTTAGAGAAATAAAATAGAAAAAACCCTTTAACAAAAGAAAAGAAAAAAATATAAAACCCCAAAGCTATACAATTTCACGAATTCTAGACAAAACTGTACTCTATTTTCTTTCTTTTCTAAGAAAAATAAATTTCTAATATAGTTGGTTTTAATGTCAAATAAATAATAATTAACACTAAAATAATAAATACTGCATGATACAATTTCTATAGTATATATTTTCGAATTTCTTAACTTCCTTTGGTAATTTTAAAAATGATATTCTGATTTAGGGGAAATATTTTTCGAATATTGTATTGAAATGCTAACACAATATTTATTTTGCAACGAAAAATTTTCTTTACAACAACTTAATAAGAAACGGAATGAGTATTTAAATAGAGGCATTCATTTTGTTCTCTCACTATTTTTGAGGTGGGAAACTAGTTTCACTTGACTTTTACTTTTTTTCATCTTTATTACTCTACACTTTTCTCGCCTAATTATTCCACTTGAGTTGTCCATAATTTATCAGTCACATCCATATATATTGACTAAGGGTATTTCCAAACAAATTACATTTTTTACTTTAATATGAAGTAAAACAGAATATAGAGTGGCAAATGCTCTAACTTAATTTTATATCTCTTTTCATTTTGAAATTTATTTTATAAATAAAATAATTTATATTTTTTGTTCATGACTCTACTATAGAGTAAAGAATATAATATAGTTATAACATTTTTATTCTATATTCACTTTTACTTTATTTTCGAGAAAAAATTAGAATTTTCTATTGGAGATGTTCTAACGGTGTAAACCTAGTGTGTAGAACCATTTAATGATAAAATCATCATTAGTGCGAAGAAAAACAATTCGTGGTATGGTCTCAAATAAATAGGGTGACCAATTAATGAAACATAATTGTCTTAAGCATTATTTTATTATTATTGTTCTAATCTTTAAAGCTTTAATGCAACATCTTTTTTTTTTTTTTGGTGCAAATGTTAAAATGCAACATCTTATTTCTTCAGAAGGATTATTGACTCGCTCTTGCGCTTTTCAGCTAAGTGCTCTTTAGCGGAAGCCACGTTTATACTTTGTTCATTTAATATTTTTTTGACTAATTTATTTTTTAATTAAAGAGAGCTCACGGCAAAACATTTTCTGTTTGTCCACTGCCCTTCATGCATCTCCTTGTGGTTTTTATCATCATCGCATATTCGCATTGTTCATTTAACATTTTTTTTTTGTAACTGAAAAAAAAAGGATGTGTTCATCCGTCACATATAATTATTTTATGTGTGGGTTTATATTTTTGAGAGCTAGACGGTCTTCACTCGGTCATCGAATTAATGAACACTACAAAAATGGTTGTTTGACCACATTTATTATAAATATTTACATTATTTTTACTTGTAAATAAATTTTACATCATAGTATGGAGATAATATTCCGAATAAAGATTGGGTAATAAACTGATAGATATTCTTCGACTTGTATCTACATATCTTTATATATATATATAAGAATACTTTCTCAAAGAAAAAACTTGTGAATACTTAGTGACCGAGTTCATACTAATATCATCTATAATCTCTGTCATAATTCATACTTAGAGGTTAATTGATTTTCTTGCCACTATCCACAAACTCAATGTTTATAATTTTGATTGCTGGCATTTAAAAACAACCTTAAACTTTTCCATCATTTTAAAAGTTAGAAAAATAAAAAGATGATTTTTTGGGAATGTTTGCAGTTGTACACAGTTGCAAATATACATATTTTTCAAAATAATATAATTTATATTTTAAAACTAAGTTTTTCTGATGAATTAAAAATTTGAATAATATTATTACAAAATATATGAGTACATTTGGCATTTTCAAAAACTATTCAGTATTCACTAACCATCTATCATATTTTATATTTATGAGATCTTCAACAAACTTCTTAAGTTTCCCCTAATCACTAAATATATATATATATAACAAAATGATTTTTTTATAAAATTAGCATTAATCTACATATTTTTCTGTTAAAATTATAGTTTTCTTATAAACTTAAAAATTAATATAAACATACATATTGTATACATAAATTTTATTAATTAATAATTTTATATTTTATCATAATAATTTAGTCTTAGATATTTTAATAACTATAATTATATGTTTATAGTACCAATTATTTTAAAACTATTACTGCATCTTCTAGTCAAACAGTTTTAAATATCTTGTAAATGTATACATTTCTAACTGTTAGATTAGTCATATAGATTATTATTTTTTATTTGGTAACATAAATTATTTATTATTTAAAACCAGAACCACTTATATTTTAAAAATCTCGCAAACACATCCACACATGTTGTGTATAAAACCAATCATACCATTAAATTTGGTTATGTATCTGTAAGTTATGATAGACAATGAAAAGAAATAAAGAATTGCACATAGGATAATAGTATATACTTATTATTATTGTTAATCATTTAACATGTTACTACTCACACTGCATGAAATGTAAACTTAACTAATATTTGCCATGCCAGATTACAAAAAAAACAAATATTTGCCGACATTAGCAATTTAACATACTACTAGTATCAAGGAAAGGGTACGTTGGTGCTTGGTGGAGAACAGGAGAAGAGTCGAAAGGTAGTTGGAGTTTCTAACGTGAGCGCCTTGATTGAGGGATATGGTCGTCAATTTTTTATCAAACAAAGCCTGAACAACCATTCTTTCCTCCAACGTGTCACGCTCTATAACAAATACTTTGGACTTTTGTCATTTGTGGATCTCAATCGCCGTGGTAACGTCTGTTCATGCTCGCTAAATAAGTACATTTGTATTTCTACTTTTAAATAATGTTGGAACATTTTTTGGGGTTTTAGTGATTTAATTATAAACGTATATATACTGTGTTTGATCTTTAGCTAGGACAAAAATGAAATAAAATAATTAAGTACATTTAAAAGATAAACAAAGTAAGTGGAGAACATATTAAACAACATAACCTATGATTTTGTTTGAGCAAAATCAGGATATCAGTGTTAGAAAACTAATATATTAAGTAGACAAAGTAACAACTATGAAACCTTTGTTTATAAAAAAAAAACAACTATGAAACCTTTTACGGTCACTGAATTATAGGATTATTGTTTTTAAAAGTACATTACTTTCTTTTGAAGAAGTTATCTTAATTATTATTTTTTGAATAATTAAATGTTAGTTCAAAAAGATATTATGTTGGATCTATTGAGGAACAATAAAAAGTAAAAGATACAAATGAATTTAATCCAAATTAAAAAATAATAAATTTTAATTGAAAATAATAATTTAGTACGTTTATGATAAAAATAAAACCAAGGTTATGACAGTTATTCTAGTTAACTTAGACCTAAATTTTATCTCAAATAATACTTAAGTCACCATTTTGATCCAATATAATATATAGGTTATTAAAGTCAAACATAAGGAATTGATATATGATGTATCTAAGGTAATCAAGGATTGAATTTGATCACACAGTCACAGATATAAAAGAATTTCAACTCATAGACAGATAAAATTTGAAGTGGGTATTTATTATGTACTTCCTATTAATGGTTTGATATAACGAATAATTACTAGGGCTTGACAAAAATACATGAATCCGAAAAGTTACAACCAATCCAAAATAAAATTAATTAAATATTCAAATGGATTTAAAATTTTGGTATTTAAAAATAAGAATTGAACAATTTTGGATACCCAAATGTATCTGAATATTTTCACATTTAATATGTATTCAAATATCTAAAATATATAAGATACTTTAAATTTTTCTAAAATATTTAAAACTATATAAACATAGTCAAAAGTAAAACTTTAAAATAGCTAAAAATACTCGAAACACCAAAAAATATATATATATTATATATATATATATATATATATATATATATATATATATATATATATTGAACATATCTAAATATTCAATTCAAACAACTTATTTGCTACGTTTAGGTGTTTCGTTATTCAATTTTCTGATATATTTTTTGTTAGAAGATTTTTATAAATTAGTATATATAATGAATTTAAATTTTTTTAAAATAATTAAAAATGGTTATCAACGAATTGAATAAGTCTGACGGAACTCAAATGAATAACCAAACGCCAACCCTGATAATTACCATACGGAGTTAATATGCACATTAGAGGTAAATTTCTGAAAACACAGGGGGGTACTCCACTCCATTCACAAGGGCGTTGTGTGATGCAGATGACAGCAACGTTAATTTCGCGACCAACGTTCTTGCAAATATATAATTTATTCAAATCATTAAATATAATTCAAAACTGGACCATCTTTTGTCTGAACAACAAACAAAAAGAAAAAAAAAACGGAAAAAAGTTTGAAATTTGTTTGTTGGTCGAAGAAGAAGAGAGGATTTATTCATTGCTCTTTCCAATAAGAAAGAAAGAACAAAAAAAAGCAAAAGTTGCATCCTTTGCAGAGAAAACCAATCATCATTTTCTCAGAAGACGAAGAAGAATAGAATCTTAGGGTTTACAAATTCGTTTTAATCAAAATCATTTTCTCTCCTTCGTTTCCACAAGGAATCAGGTTTTGTTGATTTCCACGTTTGGTTCAAAATCTGTTTTTTTTTTTTGTTTTCCTTCTCCAAAATCTGTTACCAGAAATGGAGGAGCCTCGAGATTTTGAAATTTCTCTGATTTTTTTTTTGTGTGACTTTTCATAGGTTTTGATTTCCCAAGAAGGTCTCTCTCTCTCTCGGGAAGTATGAATGGTTAACGACGTTCCTCGTTCACTGCACCCTCTCTTTAGGGTGTCGATTAAAAAGACTCAAACTTTCTTTTTGATTCTGTGGTGGTGATTCATTTGCAAAATGATGTTATCGGCGGCGTCGCCGAACACACTGGCGAAAAGCTCGCTAGAGGAGATGCTCGAGTCTCTCCGCCAGAAAGATGAGTGCCAACAGCCTCCAGACATCCCTCCTGCCCTTCCTTCTCGCCCTAACTCCAGGGCTCGTCTTCCCTCTGCTCGCCGCTCCCTCCCCGCCAACTTTAGTGTTTCTACTGTCGTTGATGATCAGAATCTGAATCAGAACGGGAGTAGTGTTGCTTCCAAGCAGCCTCAACAACCGGAGAAGAGGAAAGAGAAGGATCTAAGAGTTAAGAGGAAGAGTTTCGGAAGCAAGAAGATGAGGAAGGCTGGTCTTAGCTCCTCTGAGTCTCCCTACGCTGCAGAGGAGGAAGGCGTGAAGATTAGTGCTGCTGCTGCTAAGGTGGTTACTCCTGTGGATGAGCAGAAACCTGAGTGGAACGATAATGTCGAGTATTTCATTAAGAAGGTACATAGATGATATCTACAAGTTTATTTTTTTGGACAGAGGACCGAAACGTGGCAACATGTGACTAGTCTGGACAGCTTCTGTGGGGCAAAGATACCTCATGTATAATTCAAAAAAAAGTTTGTTTTTTGGGAACTTGTGGTTATTGTTTTGTATTGTATTCGCAGAAACTTCGAGTTTGGTGCCGGGTTGCGAATGGGCAGTGGCAGCTGGGGAAGATACAGTCTACTGCTGCTGATACGTCGCTTGTTATCTTGTCCACTGCTAATGTAAGTTTTATTTGTAATCTTGTTGCATTTTCCATATGATATTGAAAGGTTGTTATTTTGTTGCTATCAAAGGTTGTGGAAGTGTCTACTGAAGAGCTCTTTCCTGCAAACCCAGATATTTTGGAAGGGTGTGAAGACCTTATACAGCTTAGCTATTTAAATGAACCGTCTGTTCTTTATAACCTTCGTGTCAGATACTCTCAAGACGTGATTTATGTGAGTTTACTACTGCAAACTTTTTTTGACTCTTCTGATTTGTTTCTCACTTTCTTTCTTTTTTTTGCCTAGTTCTTAGCTAACTTTGCGTTTTTTCTTTTCATAGAGCAAAGCAGGGCCAGTATTGATTGCGGTCAATCCGTTCAAGAATGTTGATATTTACGGAGATTATTTCATCTCAGCATACCAGACGAAGGCTGTGGATGCTCCTCATGTATATGCTGTGGCAGGTGCAGCTTATAATGAGATGATGAGAGGTGAGGGGACACAATTTATAGTCACGCTTTTGCTATTTACATGATTTGAGAAATGAGTATCTGGCACTTACATTTTGAACCTTTCTACATACAGAAGAGAAGAATCAGTCTATAATTATAAGGTACGATTCGAAGCACTCTGAAGTTGGTATACTTCTGGATGATTATTGTGATTTTTTGATATTTACATGAACGGCAAATTTATTATTATTGTTCTGCAGTGGAGAAAGTGGAGCTGGGAAAACCGAAACAGCAAAATTTGCAATGCAGTATTTGGCAGCTCTTGGTGGAGGAAGCTGTGGAGTAGAGTATGAAATTCTAAAGACAACTTGCATACTCGAAGCTTTTGGGAATGCTAAAACATCAAGAAATGCTAACTCTAGCAGATTTGTGAGTTGTTTTTTTCAGTCCAGTTTTTTCCATTCCTTATTTGTTCAAGTTGTTATGAATGTGTCAGCCATTATGTAAATTGAGGAGTTAAGCATTATATCTTAACTGGCGCAGGGTAAACTCATAGAAATTCATTTTAGTGCAATGGGAAAGATATGTGGAGCTAAACTTGAAACTTGTGAGTATAATCTAAGCATACGTAGATTGTTTATCATATTGTTTGTATTGGAGCTCACTTGTTTCTTTTCTCTATGTTTTGCATAACTACTCTTCGGTAAATGCCCATAGTTCTGCTGGAGAAGGTAACTTTGTTTCCATTGAGAATCTTTTTTTTCATCTGACTTTAACTACTTAGCCATCAGTCACTAACTGGTCGTTGTATCCTCTGACCAGTCAAGAGTGGTTCAGCTGTGCAATGGCGAAAGATCCTACCACATATTTTATGAGTTTTGTGCAGGTGCTTCGCCGGTTCTCAAAGGTAACAACATTACAAACTGAAATCTCCAAAATTAAGCACTGTTATCTTAATTACGTGGCAGCATGTTTGCTTACTTTGTCTTGGCTTAATTATTGTTACAATGGTTTTATTTATAGAGAGGTTGAAGCTTAAAGCAGCAAGTGAGTATACCTACCTAAACCAGAGTGATTGCTTGACCATCGACCGTGTTGATGATGCTCAGAAATTCCGCAAGCTACTGGTAATATATCTGTTTCTATTTCCCGTGCTTGCTTCTGTTTCCATGGTTAATATGCCAAGTTTCGCTATGCCTTTTTAATGTCATTTCTCTAACTTCTGCAGGAAGCTTTTGACATTGTTCAAATCCCTAAAGAGCATCAAGAGCGAGTGTTTGCATTGCTTGCGGCCGTGTTGTGGCTAGGGAATGTATCTTTCCGAGTTACCGACAATGAAAATCATGTGGAGGTGGTCGCTGATGAAGGTAGAATCTCTTACTTATATCATAAAAAAAACCAGTAACTTGGTGATGCTTACTTAACACTTGGCTGCTATTTCCTACAGCTGTCACTAATGCCGCTATGCTAATGGGGTGCAACTCAGAAGAGCTTATGGTGGTTTTGTCTACCCGTAAACTTCAAGCTGGTACAGATTGTATTTCAAAGAAACTGACGTTGCGGCAGGTAATGTGTTATAGTCATAAGTCTTGATATTCATGTACATTGATCAAAAGCTGATGTATAAATTTATTGGCTGTTATTACCTGCAGGCGACCAACATGAGGGATGGAATAGCAAAATTTATTTATGCAAGCCTTTTCGACTGGCTTGTTGAGCAAATAAACATTGCATTGGAAGTCGGCAAATCACTTACAGGGAGATCTATAAGCATCCTTGATATATATGGGTTTGAATCATTTAAGGTTAGCAGTACCCCATACATGTTCTAGTTTCTTTATTACTATCATTCTTGCTGAAGTCCTGAGATGATGACAAGTTTCTCCTTGGTTTCAGAATAATAGCTTCGAACAATTCTGTATAAACTATGCAAATGAAAGGTTGCAGCAACACTTCAACCGGCATTTGTTTAAACTTGAGCAAGAGGTGATTTTTTTTGGGTCTAAATGATATATAGTGCGTGTTTTCTGCTATACTGTTCCAGTCAATATTGTCTTCTCTGTTCAGGAATATGAAGAGGATGGAATTGATTGGACGAAGGTCGAGTTTGTAGACAATCAAGAGTGCTTAGATCTAATTGAAAAGGTAAATCAATAAGGAAAATTTCTCCACTTTCTATAAGGATATTTCTGCATGTTTTAAAAAGTAATCTCTTTGCATATGTCTTGCCTGTGCAGAAACCTATTGGTTTATTAACCCTACTAGACGAGGAATCAAATTTTCCCAAAGCAACTGATTTGACTTTTGCCAGCAAGCTCAAGCAACATTTGAAGACCAACTCTTGCTTCAAAGGAGAGAGAGGTCGAGCCTTCAGAGTTAATCATTATGCTGGAGAGGTCAGTTGATGCCCTTACTTCAAAAACCAGTCTCTGCATACCGAATATGTTTTCCATGGATCTGCTTATGTGGTGCTTTTCTTGTAATTATGAATGGGAATTTTCCGTGAATGATAGTCTTTTTTTTATTTGCAGGTTCTCTATGATACAAATGGGTTTTTGGAAAAGAACAGGGATCCTCTACCTGCTGATCTTATCAATCTTTTATCATCATGCGACTGCCTGTTGCTGAAATTGTTTTCTACTAAAATGCGCGGCAAATCTCAGAAGCCGCTTATGCTATCGGACTCCACAAATCAAACTGTTGGAACTAAGTTCAAGGTAAAGAGCCTTCAATGATGCAGTTTTGCAATCTTTCTCAACTCACGTTTCATCCCTCATATGGTTATTTTATCTCTCTGTCAGGGCCAACTTTTCAAGTTGATGAACAAGTTAGAGAACACAAGCCCTCACTTTATTAGATGCATAAAGCCAAATTCTAAGCAGCTTCCCAGAGTTTATGAAGAGGATCTTGTCCTCCAACAGCTTAGATGTTGTGGCGTGCTGGAGGTTGTTAGAATATCAAGATCTGGATACCCCACTCGTTTGACGCATCAAGAGTTTGCAGGAAGATATGGTTTCCTGTTGTCAGACAAAAAGGTCTCTCAGGATCCTTTGAGCGTATCAATAGCTGTTCTGAAACAGTACCTAGTTCATCCTGAAATGTATCAAGTTGGCTATACAAAACTGTACCTACGAACTGGGCAAGTAAGTAATTCTTTACGCAGAGATATAGAGGCTGTTTCCTGATCTTATACAATTCTTATGCGCCTGAACTTCAATTTTTTTTTACAGATTGGTGTCTTTGAAGATAGGAGAAAGAAAGTTCTTCAAGGCATAGTGGGCTTACAAAAGCATCTCCGTGGTCGCTTGTCTCGTGAATACTTTCAGAATATGAGAAACGGAGCATTGGTATTTCAGTCACATGTACGAGGTGAAAATGCTCGAAGACTGTTTGACATTAAAGCAAAGACCCATGCGGAGTCTGTTTCTGAAGCAAGTACAGGAGAGTTGACTGCAGTCATAAACCTGCAGTCTGGTAAAAAACATTTACTAATCTAAAGATTTTGGTTGTCATATTTGGAACATGGATCTTGATGCTCATCATTCATTTGTCTCTTTTGCAGTGGTTCGTGGATGGTTGGCTCGAAAACGATTCAACAGTATGCAGCGACAGAAAGAACTTCTTGATGTGACGAAAAAATCAAAGAGGAAAGCTGGCAGGAGAGTTTCAGAAGACAAGGTACTTACTATCAAAAGAAAGATTGTTCCCTTCTTCTGAATCAACCACTATAACACTCTCTTGTTTGTGATGTAGGATTTGCCGCTGGAGCAGTTCCAAGTTCAACCATCAGCTATGTCTGATCTCCAGAAGCGGGTTTTGAAATCTGAAGAAGCATTAGTGCAGAAGGAAGAAGAAAACAAAGCACTGAGAGAGCAGTTGAGACAATTTGAGGATAGATGGTCAGAGTATGAAATAAAGATGAAGTCAATGGAGGATACTTGGCAAAAGCAAATGTCATCTTTGCAGGTTAGTTCCTCATACTTGACCACAACCGAAGATAAATATTAATAAGTGTTCTAACTTTGGATTCTGTCTCACTTTTTTTTTTGTCAGATAAGTCTTGCTGCTGCTCGGAAGAGTCTAGCTACAGAGAACAATACAGGTCAAGCCGGAGGAAGACAAGACGCATCAATGTCACCTTTTGGTTATGACTCGGAGGACACAATGTCTAATGGAACTACTCCCGGAGTGAGAACTCCCACAACTAAGTTCAGTAACGGAAACACTCCAGAACTCAGAATTAGAGAGCTCAACGGAAGTTTGAACGCTGTTAATCATCTCGCCAGAGAGTTTGATCAAAGGAGACTCAATTTCGATGAAGAAGCTAGAGCTTTTGTAGAGGTGAAAGGTGGACCGCAGGCAACTCCAAACGGGCAGCAACAGCAACATCCAGAAGATGAGTTCAGGAGACTGAAGCTAAGATTTGAGACATGGAAGAAAGATTACAAAGCTAGATTAAGAGAGACTAAAGCAAGACTCCATAGTGATAAAGGTCGTCACCGGAAATGGTGGGGCAAAAGAGGCTAAGGGGGTTTCTACCACCTCGCTTAGGTTTGTTTGTTGTATTAGTAACACAATCACAAAACGTTAGATTATTAAGATCATTGTAGATTCAGGTGAGAGACATGTATTTGTTTTGGAAGTTTCTGTGCATAGCATATAGAGTGTTGTAATTTGCAGAGGAACAAGAGAAGGTTTATGTTCATTATCATTTCAAAGGATTACATCAAATCAAGCTCCAGGTACAAACTTTGTTGCGAAAGCCCAAGCATTGTTAGCAACAGGGTTATCAAGATGGTCAAGGAGATTCTCCAAGGGACCCTTTCCAGTAACAATGGCTTGAACAAAGAAGCCAAACATTGAGAACATAGCCAACCTTCCATTCTTGATCTCCTTCACCTTGAGCTCAGCGAAAGTAACTGGATCATCTGCAAGACCCAGTGGGTCAAAGTATTGCCCGCCTGGGTACAAGTCATTGCCTTCACCAACACCATCTAGACCGTTGATGCGGAAACCTTCAACTAATCCCATGAGGATAACTTGGAAGCCAAGAACGGCTAAAATGCTTTGGGCATGGACTAGGTTTGGGTTGCCTAAGTAGTCCAAACCTCCTTCTGAGAAGATTTGTGAACCGGCTTTGAACCAGACCGGCTCTTTGAAGTCCACACGGACCCATTTCTGAAGAACTTCAGGTGTTATGCAACCTAGTGCTCCCAACATTGCCCATCTCCCATGGATCACCTGTGAATGATATGATTATTGATTAGTGTTCACGCAATTGGTTCTTGTGTTTGTTTTGAGTGAGAGTTAGAGACTAACCTCAAGAGCTCTGTTCTTGGCAAAGGCTTCAGGGTCTGCGGATAAACCGGCGGTGTCCCAACCATAGTCACCGGGAAACTCTCCGGTGAGGTAAGACGGGGTTTGGACGGAAAATGGTCCCAAGTACTTCACTCTGTCTGGTCCGTACCAAAGATCATTGCCCTTCACATGTCAAAGATTTATAAAGTAAATGAAAATCAGACACAAACTCAAGAATATAGATGGAACCTAAACTTAACAAGATATTTAGGACAAAGAGAAACATACCATAGTGTATTTGGGAGTTCCGAGAGAGACAACATCACGAAGAGGGTTGAACGTGGAGCCTTTGGTCTGGCCAAGAAATGGTGTTGGGCTCAGAATACTGCTTGAGCTTGTGAATGTTGATGCCATTGCTCTCTCTGAGATTTTGAGCGTTGATTTTCTCTGTGGTGTTTTTCTTGTTCTGTGCTGTTTGGTGGAGAATTGTTTGAGTTTTAAAGTGAGTGTTTTGTGGATGAGAAGAGAGGAGGGTATCTAGATAGAGAGTGAGATGTTTGGGATTAGCCAATCAGGAAACAGCTTTGGATTTGAAGAATCTCTAACTCAATCTCTTTTTTATCCATATTGTTTTTTTTTTGTCTGTTGCCCGTTAAGTTTTAACCTTTTTACGAAGAAGGTAACTTCTTTTTTACCCCCTGTGTTGAATTATCTTTTTCTGTCAACGTATTGAACTCTTTTTTACCCCTTGTGTTGAACTCTTTTTTTATTATTCAACTTTTTCTTTTTCTTTTGCTAATTTTGTTAATGCATATTATTATTCAACTTATGAAATTATACTCGTTCAAATGATTTTGTTAAGCAAGTGGTCTTGGTCTAGTGGTAAAGGAGTTTCGGCTGGAGCTTTTACCCTGAGTTCGATTCTTCTTGATTATCCATGGATGTCTTTAGTGGCAAGAAAAATCCAGATTTCCATGGACTTCATAGTGATTAGTTCTTGGCCTAGTAAATCTTTAGGATCACACTACAATTATAAAAAATGACTTTGTGACTTGTATGAAATAAAATAAAGCAAGCCTTTTTAGCGATCCATAAGCTTATCATATATTGTAAAATAGAATATATAGATTTGTTATATAAATCCAGAATTATCTACTTGAAAGATTGAACCACATTGTAGTCTTTCTTTGGTCATTGAATATTCTTTTTAATATATTTATATTAATTCAACCAAAAAAAAAATTGGGAATTCAGTTTCGGTTACAAACTCGATTTGAACAAAAACTCTCAAGTCAATCTATTACATTCTAGTTTTACTCACCCACTAAACCCCGACACATTTTACTAGTTTGATTTTCAAAATTCTTAGGAATCGGTTGATGTTCTCAAGCATTGACGATGATTGCAAAAATGTGAGGTTCTCCTCATTGCTTTAGATGCAGGGACTTCCTAAATCGTCTCCGGAGTAGCTATTTTCTGATGAACGCCTCGAAGCTTGTAACCATTACTTCCAATGACGCTTGACGGACTAAGGAAGTGAAGGGATCAAGAACCATACTGAGAAGGCGCTTGAGAGTCCATGCTATATCCACCTCCACGTCCACAAACAAGCAAGAGCGGATTGATGTCGCTGCCACCACCTAAACTGAAATTCTTTAAAAACATGCATAGTAAATCAAGCCACACCACCGCAAGAGAGCCAAGTAGATAATACGGCGCCGGAATGTGAAACTGAGATCAAAGGATGACACAGAGGTGGTCAATGACTCCCCCGAGAGCCGCCTCCACTGCTTGTGACCACTGAGAACCAGGATCTGAGACTATGTTGTTTGAACCCACCACCGGTGTCACAACGGAATGGATTAAACAATAAATCACCAAAGACCAAGCCTTTAACATGCTAGCGGCCGCTAAACACACCAAGGGAACCAGAAAAGGGCCCGAGCCCGAGAGTACCAAGATGATGTCGGAGAAAAGAAAACTTCCGGTGGCTATAGACGACCAACAGAATCCACCACTGGGTAGCAGATACATCTCCCTGATACCAAGACGTAAAACTGGACATATCTAGGAGCCAGCTCCTTCTGCACTCCAATCTCAAGTCTCACCTCCGAAAACCAAAGCCTCAGAGCTCATCTAACAACAGAGATAAGGAGTGGTCTGGTTCAACACCGAACTGAAAACCGATGAGCCAAACCTCCAAGAAGAGCAGTTTCCAGAACACGGAGGAGACCCCGCAACTGGGATGGAAACCACACCAGCACAACTCGACTACGACAGAGACAAAATGGAGAAATTGGAGAGAGAAAACCCGATCAACTCCCAACCATAAAAGCCGACCACTCTCGAGCTGCCGCTGGTACAACCGCACTGTACCTTTAGAGAACATGAAAACCCACCGGAAAGACAAACCTCGCGAACATGAAGCTCACCAGAGATCTTACACATGCCCAGAAAAGACGATCAAGGCGGAGAGACCGAACACGACACGACGAGCGGCAAACAGGAAAACGAGAGAGAAGAAGAGGAAGCTCCACCGGTGCCAAACGCGCTCTCACACGACGTCGGACCAGAAGAGGAGATCAGATCTGGTTTTCGCCGAAGAGAGAGAGAGGTTAAAGAGAGACCATTTTGGATATGCTCTGATCTTACTCTACTAGAACTGAAAAATGGAATAATATAACAAAAATCAATACATTACTCTATTTATACAGTAAATCCATATTTATTCCAAAATGGGACAAGTTTGAAGAATTTTTTATTTTATATTCCATTTTGGAATAAGAAATAAAGTGGGTTGGAAATGCTCTAAGGGATTAGGTTGATGATGACCATGATCGATTTCTGAATTTATAAGAAAAAAATCATTTTCATTTTTACAGGACAATGAACCACTCGTCATCTAAAGGAAATTTAATGGATGTTTTTTTAGAATGAAGGAGATTATTGGAGAGATTCAATTGTGTTGCTTCATTTCGATGGTACAATGAAAAAAAATTTCATAGGTAAAATAATATTTATTATTCAAATTCGAGGTAGTATGATTATTCAGATCAGAATAGAATAACCTACAAAAGAGAGAGCCTATGAATGAATATTGTTACATAGATTTAATGGCTGCCAATTAAATCCTTTTTCAGTTTGTATACCTTATTCAGTGTCTTTGTTTTCTAGTTTACAAAACAAACACCATTCATAGCATGAGAATAAGCTAGTTGAATGAATTACGGAATTAGCATAATGGAAAGATTTCAGACTTTCAATACGTCACCAAGTCCTATATTTGGGTTATTACAAACTTCATGCTTTTTCTTCCAATGTTTGCTTCTTGTCCTTTCTCGCTACCAAAGTTTCATCAGGATCTAAGGCAGCTACGAGAGCGACTATGGCGTGGTGGCCTGACGGTGGTGTTTGGATGATGATGACGATGACCATCATTTCTTTTGTTCAAGCTGAAGAGCCCTACCGCTTCTTGGACTTTAGGGTCACTTACGGAAAGGTCGCTCTGTTTGAAAACATTCCTCCATCAAGGGTACATTATCAACAAATGGCTACTTCTATTTTCTTATTATTATATATATGTGTGTAATTATTTATTTAAATTACACATGCAAATGAACATGCAGGTAATTCTAATAAACGAAAAAATTCCTGGACCGGAGCTTCGCTTAGTCACCAATGATAATTTGATCATCAATGTTCACAATGATCTGGACGAGCCTTTTCTCTTGGCTTGGTATCTATTTCTTTACCTCTTTAGGTTAACCTCTTCGTAAAACATCATTTTGTACCCAATTCTCTTGTTCTTTTTTTAATTTGAACCCAATCCATATGAAATATTTCTACATTCATTTAAAAAGCAATGCAATTTTAACACACACATATATATACATATATATATATATATACATGTATATAAGTAATGTTAGAAGAAGGCCATTTGCATGCACATGTGCCATTTGTCTTTTTAATTTCTCGGATAATACTACACGTCAATGGTTCATCTTACAATATCATAAAAAATATCATAAATATGATAGACACAAACTTTTCTTTTTTTGATAAATGGAGGAACGGCTTGCATCTAAAGGGAAACTCTTACCAAGATGGAGTGTATGGGACGACTTGTCCAATCCCACCCGGAAAGAATTACACTTATGCCTTCCATGTCGGAGACCAGGTCGGAAGTTTCTTCTACTTCCCTTCGCTGGCCGTTCAAAAAGCCGCCGGTGGTTATGGTGCCATCCGCATCCTCAGTCGCCCTGACATTCCCGTCCCTTTCCCGCAACCCGCGGGAGACTTCACCCTCCTCATCGGGGATTTTTACGATGGGAATGACCACAAGGTTTATATCTTAATTATTAACTAATCATGTTTGCTTAGCACAACGGCTGCAGGCTCAAGATTATTGTGGGTTAACATGGCGGTTTTAATTTTTATTTTTGGATTCACATTTGATATCTAGACCTTTTTATTAAATAATGTTTGTTTTTTTTTTTAAAGTATTACTATTAATCCCCATGTAGAATTAAAGGCACGTTTGGATGGAGGACGCATGATACCTAGGGGTTATGGTGTTGTGGTCAATGGCGATGGAAACTCCGCATCTAATTCTATAACTGTCGACAAAGGTTCATCTTTAAAACTCCAAACTTTAATACGTTAGTTACAAAGAAGAGCACATTTTCGCGATCTCATCACTCTCATCGGTTAATTAACAGGTAAAACATACAGATTCAGGATATCAAACGTGGGGCTTCAACTGTCCCTAAGCTTCAAAATACTATATCATATGTTGAAGCTCGTTGAGGTGGAGGGAACCTACACAATCCAATCCATGTACACGTCACTTGACATTCACGTGGGTCAATCTTTTTCTGTCCTGGTCACCATGGACCAGCCTCCCAAAAACTATTCCATTGTCGTCCACACGAGATTCACCGAAGTAGGATCTACACATGTAGTAATTCTTAACTACTCCAGCCCCAACTCCAAAAGCTCGAAAAGTGGCCCTAATAGAGAACAAGACGACAATGATATAGACTTATCTATTAAACAGGCTCGGTCCATTAAGACTAACCTGACTGCGTCCGGGCAAAGGCAAAATGCTCAGGGCTCATCCCATTATGGTCGAGTCAAGATTTCCAGGACATTAATACTTGAAAGCTCAGCAGGCGTTGTGAATAGGAAGCAACGATATGGCATAAATGGCGTATCATTCGTTCCTGCTGATACACCACTGAAGCTAGCATATTACTTTAAGATCAAAGGTGTTTACAAAGTAGGAAGCATCCCTGATAAGCCTGGAAGAGAAGGGATGAGACTAGAAACAGCAGTGATGGGAGTGCACCACAAAGATTTTATTGAGATCGTCTTTCAAAACCGCGAGAAGATCATCCAGACTTACCACCTTGATGGACACAACTTCTGGGTTGTCGGGTGAGAACAATAATGTAATCACATATATACACTATGGCAATCATATTAAGACTTGAAGGTCATTGACGTGCGTATGTGACTTCTCAACAGGATTGGTAATAGATGGTCTAAATGGTCACAGGCGAGCAGACGAGATTATAACCTCAAGGATGCTATTTCTCGCTCCACTACTCAGGTGACGTAAACTCTCTCCATATATCTATACGTTTTTGGATTTTTTTTGTCATACAACTCCCCGCAGGGAACGTACCCTCCCAAATGAAATTCGCACTAGAGGATCTAAGCAGCAGACCCTTTTGGCATTCCTAAATAGTACCACCAGACTGGAATCATTCACTTGGTTCTTAATCAAAGTTGGAAATGTGTGTATATTATTATAGGTCTTTCCAAAATCTTGGACAGCTGTATATGTGGCATTAGATAACGTCGGTATGTGGAACTTCAGAACTGAGTTTTGGGCAAGACAATACTTAGGTCAACAATTCTACATCCGAGTTCACTCTCCGGCTAACTCTATCAGAGATGAATATCCTTTGCCCAAAAATGCTTTGTTGTGTGGTCGAGCCTCCAACAGACACAGGCGCGACTTCACTCCCTAGCTTATATTGACATGATGCCGTTCATATCATCTTGAAGGAATTAACCAATATATTTTAATCAGTAATATAATATATCCACACCAAAAAGATAAAAATTTACCTTTATTTTACACCCATAAGCTTCAAAGTACGTAGCTTCTGTCTATGTACTTCAAAATACAATTCACATTATGTTTGTAATCCTTCTTAATGTATAACTGGATGATAATCCGCACCCTGTGCGGATGAGTTTTTTAAAGTACGTTGTATCTATCTTATTAAAACAGAAACATTATAACTTCTTCTTCTTGGTGGATTTTTAAGTTGGACATCACATTATTATTCTTAGTCTAACCTTTCATTTAAATATTTCCTTAAAAAGTTTAATATCAACCATCTATCATTTAACTCCACTATAAGATCTATGTCTTACATTATATACATCTATTAAACAAAATATCTATTCTTTTCGTTAGAATATACTCACATTATCATATTTATATTATATCAAAGTACAAATATAACACTCCCTCTCTTTTATTATAGTCAAATGAATACAATAAATGTCTCCAATATAAATATTACACGAGTCTGAATTCTTCAAAATATAAATATAAATAGATAGAAATAAAAATAAATATTACACATTTTATTAAAAATATAAATATTATTACACGAGAGGTTGACAAAAAAATACAACTGTTACACGAATCTTTAGCCTGTCATTATACAATTTTGACTATCTTGGTCTGGTTATCTTCTAAACCAATTGATTCAGTTAACCAAATAACTTAAGAACACGTTTCCTCCCATCATCAAACTATAATTATCTTAAACACAAAACCCCTTTTAGTTAAAAAACAATTATTTGGCATCTAATACTGATGAATCTTAAATTTTAAATAGCTTAATACAGAACTTTTAAAACTCAATACTAAAGATATCATAATATATTTTCTTTGATGCTCAAATAATCGAGGTTTGTTTTGAATATACACTAAATAGAATATACTATCGTATATTCTTATTTCAATAACATAAACATCAATTTATACTTTAAAAAATCGATGATTGGAAAACCTCTTCACCAAGTTGAGTCTACTATGCCTAAAATCTCGATTACAATCAGATATTCACAATCAAATTGACAGGTTTGAAAAATCATGAATATGGAAAACCCTCTTCTCCAAATTTATTCTACTATACTTAAAAACTCGGTGTCAAGATATTTTGTATTTATTATATCTAACTTAATAGGTTAGAAAATATTCATTTCCTCCCAATAAAATGTGTGTATGAGTACTTGCTTTCGTATTCTTCATTGGACTTTTACAAAACATTCAGAAAAAACTCCCAAAAAGCACAATGTCAAAACCAAATAGTATTGGTTGATATTTTGTTTTTGAAACTCAATAGTATTGGTTGATATTATATTAGTGTTTTCACCATACAGTATATTTTTAATACACCAATAAAAAAACTATTAATAAAAAAACAGTTTTAACATTTTTCTTAAACAATACGTTTTAGACAAACTCGAAATTATATAAAACCACACATTATGTGAAAAGTACAAACTCCAAATTGTATTAACTATTATAGAATATATGTTATGTGTTAAAAATAGAAAAATAAAAAATCCGCGCGGTCGCGCCGGTCATGATCTAGTTTAAACATTATAAACAATATATGTTTTGTTATCACTAACATTTTTTTACATTTGATTATGGATTGGGATGCCATACCATTTTATTCGGTTAGGTTTTTTTGGTTCAGATCTTTACGGATTTGATTCGAATTTTTGTATGTTCGATTTGGGTTTAGGTTCGGATAATACATTTAAAAATAAATAAATTAAAGTTCATATATATTTTAGTTTCTCAAATTTAGAAAATAAAAATAACATATAATTTTTTTAAAAATGTATGTCAAAATACTTAAACTTAACATAAAAATTGGTTTAGCTTAAATATTTGAATAGAAAATCAAAGGAGATTTTAAGTACTTTTGGTATGTTGAGTATCGTTTAGCTATTTTAAACATGTATTTTTTACTATTTTTATATATTTTAAGTATTTTGGACAATTTAAAAACATCTTATGTATTTTGTATATTATTAACATAATGACACTGAGCCTTTTTTGCAGCCTGTGACACTAAATCAGCTGATCATAAGAAAATACATAAATATACTCCCGAAAAAGTGGATATAAAGCAGCTATTGGATTAGCTATCGTCTCGTCAATTCAATACATCCCAGGTTGTTTTTTTCACGTATTGAAACCGCTGAATCCGAAGTCTGCTTCCGGAAGAAAGCGAAATTTTTTTTTGGAATTTAGATATTAAATTTAAACATAATTAATATATTTAAGTATATAAATCTGGTTCGAATATACTCGGATACCCAAAATATTTCGATTAGGATCAAGTCTGGTTCCGGTCCTCTAGATACCAAATTTTTAAATCCGTTTGATATCTAACAAAATTTGATTAAAGTTTTATACTACTTTTTGAATTGGATTTTGTTTGGTTATTTGAATTCGTATTTTTTTGCCTAACTGTATATTTTTTATTGTCACAAAAATTTAAACGAAATTGAGGATGGTTCATATTGATTTGGGTATGCAACAATGTTTAAACCAAAATACATTTTACTATATATGTACGTCGCCCATTTTGTTAGTCATTAAAAACATTTTAAGGCCCATTAAGAAAAACGATAGGATGAACTAAAAAACATTATCATTGATCACAAAATTTTCAATGTGAGATTTTTATCATTTTTAGTAATTTATAGTCATTTTTTAAAAATGTAGCATAATTTATGCTTAATTTGATTATTTAATTTTTTAATAATATAAAATCAAACAAAAGTATGGAGGATAATAAAATTGTTATAAATATTTATTATTCATAATCATTAATTGTGATATATATGTTAATAATATTTGGTAGTTCCGTATTTTGTTTAAGAAAAAATAGATAATATTCTTTTGTGCACTATTAATTAATTTGAAAGTTTTTTAAACGCTGTTTTCATTTAATCCAAGAAAGTTTCAGAGTTTACAACCTATGATAGACCAACAAATTTCGCTAGAATTCTGAGAATCATTATTATAATGACACGTGACTATAAAAAATGTTGTAATTCTCCAGAATTAATATATAGAGGATATATTTTGATCTGCACTTTTATTGCATGAGAGTTTTTGTTAGTTTATTAAATCTTTCATTAAATAAAATGGGACCGCTTGGATTTTATAAATCTAGTCTGCCCAGAAGAACGTAATATGTCGTCGATGCAAAAAACAATCTTGAACTCTATCGTACTCTTAAAAGGTCCAACGCTGTAATTGATTCTACCATATCATTCCTAAAAAATGATTTGACAATTATATGAACTCTAATAATATCTCAGAAAAGTGTTGTTTTTGTATGATTTAGAAAATTTTATTCAAATCAACAAGTATTCAAGACTTTGAATTCCCGTTTGACGGGTAGTTTACATATATAGAGTAAATTAAAAATATATATACCTCGAGAAGTGCTCCTCCAATCTTTTTCTTTTGGAATGCCTACTGGAGATAGATATGAGATTGACTATGGAGTCAGGATCAACCCACCCCCACCTCTCTCCCCCCCCCCCCCCCCCCCCCCGGAATCAAGTGGCAATTTTATAAATTGTTTATCTTTTAAGTTTTATACATGATTCATATTTAAATATATGTATAAAATTAATCTTAGCTGTTTTTAGTGAACTAAATTTTGGCGGAGTTCATACATATGCCATGTGTAAATTTTCTTTCTAATTCAATTATTTAATTTAAATAGAAATTGTTTTTATAACACTTGGATCCTCTCATTCTAATCTATTGCTACGAACTAGAAGAGTTCTTAGAGAAAATTATATTTTGATTTAAAATTTGTAAATAAATTTTTATTTTATTTTGGATGTCAATTATATGTTCGGTGCTAAACCGTATTGTGACACATAATCATATTTGTTAAAAAAATATTTTATATGTCATATTAGTTATCGGTATTATAAATTTTCATTTTATAATATTATGTTTCTTAAAAGTTAAATATATTGCAAATTAATTTAATTTTTTTATTGGTGTGTATATTTACTTAACTTTAATTTTATTGTTTAGTAAAAACTAGTGTATCAGACTATATTCTTACATTTTAATAATAACTCTTTTGTGGCTGAAATATGTTAAGTACATAAAACGAATCTAAAATGAGAAATTTGAATAATATGTAATTAAAAAGAATCTGTGCATATCATGGTGAAAAATTAGCAGAACATGAAAATATATCATGTTAGCCATTTATCTATACTAATAAAAAAAGATCATCATAAAAATCTAGTTACAGGGGTTGTTACACTACACCTATTCATTAATACAATAATCTATAACTTGTTCTTAATATTTAAGTTATCAAAACATGAGCCGAAGCACTATTGCCTAATAATTAAGATTTAAAGGCCTTCTACATCTAGGTATGAAATTCAAAACCTAAACTATGTAATTTCTTGCAGATTACAGGAGATCTATGTTTCAAATCTCAGAAAAAAAGATTTATTAAATAATTATGCAGAAAACGGAAGAAAAACTTACAACGATCTTCAACATGATACAAGTAAATCTGATTACCAGTGGATCTTAATAGGACGTAGGACGGCTTAATGTAGGCATAGATCCTCATAACAGATAGTATTATCGGTTGTCGAATCGTATATGTAATCTTTTTCATAATTGCAATATTACAATAAATCTGCGTTAATAAAAAAAGTTATCAAATAATTATTTTCCATTCATACCACAATTAACTCGAGATTTATTTTGTACTATTCTAATTTAATCAATATATTTTAGTTCACTATGTATTTTCGTTGGCTACATTAGATAACTAACATTGTTTTTGTTATTATTTTAATCTCACAATCTTCATTAAGTTTTAAATAAAACCTAAACCCACTACCAAAACGCCTAAACCCTATATAGGTTATATGTAATCTCGAACTATAATTTTGAAACTTAATATATCGATATATTTTCAGATTTATGAAATATTAGAGATTATACTTATTAGTTCTCATAGATTATTAATTCCTCAAAATAAATTATACTTTAAAATAAAAATATAATATAGAAATAAAATAAAAACATATATTTTCGTGATTATTATCTTTTTAAAAAATTAATCTACCGAATTGATTTTGTATCATATTAAGATTTTCATAAGCAAAATATTTTAATCTTTTTTAAGAAAAATAAATTTTATCTCTATCTAACAGCTTAAAAGTATCCAATCATATTTTGTAGAAAATATATATTAATAATATAATATTCTATATTTTCACTCAAATATCTATCAACCACATTATTTTAAGTGATTTCCACATGCAAATTGAACCGAAATTACTTTTAGAAGAAAGGTTTTTATTTTATATCGTAACTGTTTCGGATTTTCAATTGAAAAGAGAGAATTTGCCAAAGCGGAACAAAAACACATAATGGTTATTCCTTTGGTATAATATCATTTTGAGCTGTTCCTTTAATATAATTTTTTGATAATTCTAAAACTAACCCTTTATTAATCAAATTAGACAGAGTAAACATAATTAAAAAGTTAAATTGAATTTTAAACATTTAAAAAACTTTAAAACTTAAAAGCAAAAAACATTTATAAAAATTTAAAATTTAAAAGTTTTATTTTTTATCAAAATTTTTAATAAAAAATGTTCTACAAAGTTTTATTTTATCATTTACAAAGTTTTATTTTTATCTTTTTACAAACGTTTTAAAAATGTTAAAATTAAAACATTTAATAAAAAGGAAAAAACGTCTAAATTTTTTAATAAAAATAAAAAACATTTTTAATATATTGACAAGGAAAATAGATCAAAACACGTTTTAGAAATATATAATATTTTTTTAACTGAAACTTCCTTAATTTTCACAAAAACAGGTTTTCTTGCTCGTAGAAGGCACCTTCTACATTGTGTAGAAACATGACAAAACTCCCGAATGTAATTTCTACCTCATGTAGCCGTTCGAGTAGTGTCTAAATCTCGCATTCCGAGAATTTTAGAATATTTCATAAAAGTAGAAACTGCACTCAAGAGGAAAGTAACAATTAGTAGAATTCACATTCTCCATATCTATAATTTTAATTAAAAGTAGATGGTTCGTTCTAAAAAAATTAGATGAACTTGTTTAATATAGATTCGTTTTCTGCTATCTTATTTTCCGTACAAGACGAAATCTACTTTTAGTAAAACGTAATTAAATAATTTTATTAATCATGTTTTTCAACCAAAAAAATATCAGTTTATGTATATGGCTGTTTTATTTATTGTTTATATTTTTGAGACCCCATAATTTTTTTGGTTCATAAAACTATTTATTTAATTAAGTTTCAGAAATGAAAAAGGTAAAAAAACAGAAAATAGACAAATATTGTTTTATACCAGAAAGACAACAATGCTGAATTTTTGTTCCGTTTTAGAAATTTTCCCATTAAAACAATGGGTAACAACATATATACTTTTACAACTAATCTATAAAATTAAAATGGTATCATGTTGATAGACATTTACCATTTAATTTCTGTCTAACAACTTACAAATATACCTACTTATTGTTAGATGTCGTTTAGACATGAGAATTGGCATGAAAAATTCTTTCATTCTACTGTTAAGTATATGAGGTTATAGCGATTGGATCATTGTCTGATCCTAGCTGACATTCTCACAAAACCAATAAAAAATCAAATTTGACAAAAGGTGATTGATAACGAGGAACTAAGGTAAATCAACATGATAGGTTTTAGGGTTTTTACCAAGTTTTATGAGGTTATTAATATCAGGTTTTAACTAATTCCAGAACGGATTATACACGGTTCTTTGGCTTGGTTCGGGTCAGTTCTTTCGGTTCTCGGTTTTTTCGGTTCTAGGTTCTTGAAATTTGGTAACCATTAAAAACCATGAAAATTTCGGGTCGGATTGGGTTGGTTCTTTCGGTTCTCGGTTCTTTCGGTTTTTTTGAAGTTTGTAACCATATTAGAACCGGAAAAACGGTTTCAATCGTGTTCGGTTCTAAATGGTTGCTTTGTAACTATATTTTCCCAAATTGATCTGATGTACTTGCAAAAAAATAAATCAAAACCAATATCAAAATAACAATCAAACAATTTCCTCGTTCAGAAACCAAAATCTAAACTGTAAAAATAAAACATACAAAACACAAGGTTTTTAAACAATTAAACACCAAACTGTTGAAAATAAAATATCTAAAAGACTAACTTCAATTATTAGTTGAACTTAAAATAGAAAGTAGATAATAAGAGAAAATGAGATAAAGATAAGACTGGAAAAACACCAATCCAACAAAGAAAACTATCAAGCATCCAATAAGTACATGTTACAATTTGTAAGGTAAGTGTATGAAGGTTTTTCATCCGGTTCTAGGGTATTATTCAGTTCTCGGTTCGGTATGGATTCAGTTGCGGTTCTTTGGGTTTAAAAATTTAGTACCCAATTGGGTAATTATAAAATTTGGTTCAGTTTTTTCAGATATATTTGGTTCGGTTCTTTGGTTTCAGTTTTTTTGCTCACCCCTAGATTTACCGTTCGCCTGCAAACTGAGTCACATATAAAAACACTATTAAAACTATTAAAAACCCTATAAATCTATTAAATTAGCTCAAACTACCAAGTAAATCTTATGTCTCGCTAACTATTACAAAATGTACACAAAATATAATATGATGTTGTAACACAAAAATGTATATACAAAATTTCAAATAAACTAATTAATAAATTTATAATTTAAAAAAAAAATCATTTACTTTCTCCATATAATACAACTTTATAATTTAATAATGCAGTTTATAAAATTTATAATTTTAACCAAAAATTCATTTACTTTCTCTATATAATACAACTTTCTCGATATAATACAAATTTATCGATATACAATTTTAACCAAAAAATCATTTATAATTTATTTTCTCATAAATCACGAGTCAGATTAATTTAAACAAAAATAATAATTTGCGGTGAGCGTTGATCGAACACACAACATTCAGATCTTCAGTCTGACGGTCTCCCAACTGAGCTATCCCCGCTTGTTGTTTATTATGTTTAATTATGGTACTTGATCGCATTTTACATATTACTCCCAACTGGGCTATCCCTGCTTGATGTTTACTATGTTTAATTCTGGTACTTAATCGCATTTTACATATTACTGACATAAACAATGCTAAGCAAAGATATCTGATATCAAATATATTTCCTCATTGATCATGCATTGATCAATAACAAAACTCAAAAGAGCACGATAAAAAAAAGTACACTACAAAATTCTTACTACACATTTCACAAAGACTCATTAGTATTTGGTTGCTCTTTTCTTGGCGTGAGAATTCGCTACAAAAGAAAAAAAAATATAAAGCTTCGTTGTGAGCTGGGACGTCCGAGAACTTGCCATTTTATCTTCTTAGAGCTCCATAGTTCCTTGTAACCTACGTTTACAAATCATACAACTAAGTGAGCAAATATCATATGGTAAACAGGAACTTGAACTCACTAACGAGCCCGAAACAGCAAAGAAAATGGAAAAAATAGTATGTGATTAACATACCTGAGGCTGAGATCTGTTTAGCTTCTTTTCAATATCTTCATCATCTTCGTCCTTGTCTTCGTCTTTGCTACTGAGTAGCCTATGAAGTGAAGAAGAGCTTTCGTTTTATCTACCACGTTTTGATGTCCCGGTACCTCTACCTCTGCCTCTCTTACTAGTAGCTTGTCTTTTACGTCCTTTTCCTCTAGTGTTCTCCTCCTCCTCCTTTAATTGTTATAGAAACAAGAATCATGATGAGACGAACTAATTGCAGTGGACAAATGAATGACATGGGACGACTTACATGTTAGTCGTCTAAAATATAATGCGCTAGACGACTTCCAGGAAGTCCAGACGACTTCCAGGAAGTAAGTCGTCTGGACTTCCTGTAAGTCGTCTGGACTTCCAGGAAGTCAAGTCGTCTGGACTTCCAGGAAGTCAAGTCGTCTGGACTTCCAGGAAGTCCTAGAAGTTTTTTGACGAAGTCTTCTTCCATATCAAGCGGAGTCCAAGCTTATCTTTGTAGATGAATGAACTATAATAGTTTTGTTGTTTTGTAATTTGCATGTGTACTCATTTTGGTTGTGAATTTTTTTTTGTAAAATCAGTAATAATGTTTCCCAAGATGTAACTTATGTGCTAACAATGTGTTTACACATTAACAAATCAATGAAATAATTGACTTCAATAGCTTTTCTTATATTTGGATCTCTCATATGCAATAATAAACTCCAATGGCCTTCTTCTCATCTTAATAAACAACAATGTTGGTAGCCTCATATTGATACAACATTTTAAGAAGCATTTTAATATCTTTGACACGGGAATTGGAAAAGGATTTCGTTCAAGATATGTTGTCGAAATAAAATATTGGCAACTCTATCAAAGAAATACAAAAGATTATTAATGTTTTCGAAGCATAATAGCATTAGAGATAGTAGAGTCAAAACACATTTACCAAACAGTGTGACATAGAAATTTTGGGTATACAGCTAAATACACTAAAAAACTTTGGTAAGGAGAGCAAGTTGTTATTATAAAATGTTTTACAACATTGAAAAAAATCATGAACATCATATCACATATGCTATAAAACAAGAACATATAGCTGAAGATTAATGGTACAATGTCTATTTGTCATTGCATTAAAAAGATGCTACAATAGAAGGAGGATCTATTATAGATACAGCTCACATAGCGTTCATGGAAATGCTCTGAAAATCATAGGGTAATGTTTTCAGTGTGCTACTTATGTCAATATATTTTGTAGTGATTGTTGTACTTGTAATTTTCGAGATAAGAAACATTGGCCAATAGCTAAAACTACGCTGTTGTTAGTGAAACATTTGCCAACAATAAAGTAGGATACCTGGTGTTAAAAATAAAAATAAAATAAAATAAAGTAGGATACTCAGAGCTAGTAGCTATACTGATAAAATCATTTCTCTTAAGGATATAGGTGCCAGGTTTGAGTTTTAGCAGCTGCGGGGAAAGAATTGTTTAGGAGGTAGTGTCCAGTCATAATTTTTTTTAAATCTATTGGTTAGCCTTTTTCGTCTATTATTACCCACTTGCAATTTAAGAATTACCTTTTATTACCTAAATCTTAGATATGCGTTTCAATTCTTGTGGTTAAACTTTATTGTAGGATGAAAAGTAAGAGACTAAACTAGTCGCCGTGTCATTATAAATAGAAATTTATCTTACGCTCAATTCCTTATATAATACACATACTTCCCTTAATTAAAATAAAGAAAAAGTAAAAAGTAAAATATAGCATGGCTAAGTTTGCTTCCATCATCATCCTCCTCTTCATTGTTCTTATTTTCTTTTCTGCTTTTGGTAAGTATTGACCTTATCATATACATGGCAAATTAAGCTATTTATTAAATTTCAGATTATTTGATAATCAACCCTGATTTATATGAAGAAGAACCAACTATGGTGGTAGGGCAGAAGTCATGCAGGAAAGAACCTAAGGCAGGGAGAACATTTTGTAACAGTAATGCTAAATGCCAGAAGAATTGCGTCGAAATAGAGAAAGCAATATTTGGTACTTGCGATTTTAAATTCCCATGGGCCCAATGTGTCTGCCACTTCCCATGTTAATCTCTCAAATTTTATTAGATTTGAGTTAATGTGTTTATTTATATTTTTGGTTTTTACTTACATTCAGTTATTCTGTCACCCTTTGAGCGACCCTTATGGCATGTGCCATGTATGTTTATATTAACTTTTATGTACGATAAAACTATTTTACATTACAATGGGACGAGCATTACACATGGCACTCATCAAATATTATGAAGTGCATCATGCTTATTTTTTTCATGTCAACATTTTCCTTTACATTCCTTCCCCATTCTAAATATTGAACCAACCATCACAGAGACAGATTCACTAACAGTAGCGCTAAACCAGACCAAGAACAACCTCATCGTCCTGTTCTAAATGTAATGAACTCTTGATATGCACCAATTTCTCGAACTTTTTCTGGTTTGAATTTTCTGGCTCTTCCCATATATATGGGTCTCTGTTTATGGCCCATATCCAACATCACTGTGGCAAAGGGAACATTGTATCATGCTACAATGCAGTATTCCAATGCCAAATGGATTTGTTCAGATAGAAAATTGTTTTTCTGGACGGTCTAACTCAAATAAAACCATAACCAAATATGACCAACTAAAATAGGACAATGATCAACTGAATTGTTTACGGGTTAAAATAATTAACTAAAGGTGTCAAAAATATGCTGTCTATGTCTAAATAAGACTATTCACGTATAAATGGATTGTCCGTAGAGATTTTTATCTGAATATTGACAATTTTCTCCACATTAATATGGATCTAGAATTTTAATTTATCTGAGCCGGCCATTGACCAACCAGTCCGATCCACTTCCTTTAAGGAAAAAAACCCGGCTTTGTCCATTTAACCTACTTCTCATATGGGCTTACCTATATTTATCATTTATAGTTTCGATTATCTGATGTTAAATTATGACATATATATATATATATATATATATATATATATATATATATATATATATATATATATAATTGGCTAAAGGACAGGAACCAAATCCAAATTATTTATAATATTAAAAGAATCTACAAATTGATTCCTATCCATTTAGATCTCGGATTTGAAAGTTTGAAATTTAAGTTTCATACGGGTATTTATAATTTTGGTTTGGATTCAGTTTAGATTTTTCAGATACGGTTTGGGTTTTAGTTTGGATATTCATTTATTTATTTTCAAAAAAAAATCTAAATATTGTTTGAAATTTTCTAATTCATAAAATAAAATATTATATTACATATAAATTTGAATAACGAATGTGTAAATATCTAAAGTTAACATAATATTCGGGTAGTATGAATATTTGGATGAAGAATTAGTTGGTACTTTGTGCATTTTAGGATTTTTAGTGTTTTAGTATTTTTAGCTATTTTAGATATTTACTTTTGGGTATCTGTATATATTTTAGGTACTTTGGACTTTTTAACTTTTTATATTTTAAATATTTTGGATATTAGGTCTAAAATAATTAATATAATTAAATATAAACTCTGATTCAGATATATTTTTGGTATTTAAGTAGTTTAGGCTTGGATTAGCACTATTTTTAGATTGGATTGAGTTTTGTTTTCCGAAACAAGGTTTTTGCCCATCCTTAAGCATTTCAATACTGTGGAAAGACTTTAAGAGATTGAAGGTGAATTAAAAACACATTTTATAAAGTCTTTAACCAATTATTAAATCTAAATTTATATTACAACAAATATTTTTAAAACTGATATATAAAATCTAGTTTTTTGCAAAACCATTACATATATATTATAGGGCCGTACGCACGTGGAGTAGATAATAGTGTTGTTCGTTTGGCAGACACAGCTTCTTGCGGCTGCGTCACGTTCGTTAACTCTAATTTTATCAGAGTTCAAAAATGATCAACGCTAGACGCAGCGTTTGCCGCAGCGTTCGGACGCAGGTAGCTGCGTCTGCCAAACGAACAAAAATATTGCTGCAGCTGCAAGAAGCTGCGTCTGCCAAACAAAGAACCCTGATGTGTCGCATGTGCCCCATTATTATATATCTCAAATTTATATATTTATAGCATGAGAAAATTGGGAGATATGGTAACTTTTGAGTTGGAATTGGCTAATAGGGTCATAGTTTTGATTTGCAAAGAGGATCACTTTGCTTTTTGGTCATGTGTAAAAATTCTTGCACGTCCTGATCAATTAACATATTCATGGAAAGGCCATAACTTGTTTGAATTTTCTTCACACATGAGAGTCCCTCTCTCTTCCTTACCTATAATTTTCTGTTTCACTCTAAAGTTATGATACTACATTTTCTCAACAGCTTCTTCACGCTTCTAACTGTCGACCAAGTGGGCATGATGTTCTCCCAATTCTCACCTTTCATGACAGAGGGTCGTATAAATTTTGGATGAAAAGTCAACATCCGCTCGAAGAGCACACCCGGGAAGTAGTGAATCAGTTGTAGGGGCTCGTCCTCTATAAGGACCTTCCGATCTTATGCAGGAACGCCCTCATAATTATCTGAACCTCCCTTTCCAATCATGGCGACCTCTTGATCGTCAATTACGGGCTGGCCATCCCCATCTCCCATCAGCAGTCTCTCGGAGTTAACTAAAACCAGAAGCAACTGAGATTGATCCAACCAGGCCATGTCTGTCCTGATGAATCCTATCCGGATCCCTGCAAGACACATCACTCTTGGGACTAGGCTCGACAGCTATGTATTTACTTTTTTGGCTATTGACAATCTTCTGGTCGAACAGATTTTTCTCAAGAACAGATGAAAGACGACGAGTGGATCGTAGAAATCGCACAAACAACACATGACATGCATCAATATTACTATGTGCATCATGCTTTTTTCTTTTATTTATTTCAACATTTTCCTTTCGATTTCTTTTTGATTCTAAACATTGAACCAACGATCACAGAGACAGATTCACTAACGATTGCGCTAAACGAGACCAATGACAACCTATTCTAAACAGAATTAGCTCTTTAATCCGCACCATTTTCCTTAGACCTGAGCATTTTACCCGAACCCAAAAAAACCCGGTTCGGGTAGGAACCGACCCGATCAAATTACCCTATCGGGTTTTGTTGCAGAGGACCCTTAGACCCGACCCGAACCAAACCCGAAACCCAATGAGTACTCGAATTAATAATGCAAATTAAATAAAATGCATCGAGTGTGAGTCGATGATGGGTTATTTGCCTAGAGAGCAAGGGGTCGACCATTAGGAGACAACAAATTATCGTTGTATTTCTCATAGTTTAATATATTTCACATTTTAATATAATAATAACACAAATTTTGAATAAAATTTCAAGTATTTTTGGATACTTAAATATTTTCAGATTTTTTTTTGTATTTTTAGAATAAAATATTTTTTATTTTCAGATATTTAAATATTTTGGATATTTAAATTATCGTTGTATCTCTCATAGGTATTTTTAGGTTGAACCCGATCCGGAACCAAACTAAATCCGAACCAATAAATTCTAGTTACCCTACTGGATCCAACTATCTAAGACCCGACCCGGACCCGGTACGATCTGAACCGACCCGGAACCGAGAATTTGAAATTACACTTTCAGGTCCAAAACTCCTAGACCAGAGAGACCCAAACCCGAAAGGATCCGACCCGAACCCGATCCGGCGACCTAAATGCCCATGCCTAATTTTCCTCCAACTTTTTGGTTTGAATTATGTGGCTCTTTCCATATATATATATATATATATATATATATATATATATAGATCTCTGTTTATGGCCCATATGTTCACCAACATCATTGTGGCATATGGAACATTGTTTCATGAGACAATGCAAGCCTCTTAATTACTTTTACCTTTCAAGAATAAAGTTATTGTGCAATCTATACTTTGAAATTAACATACTAAGTTTTCAGCATAGATGAGTGAAAGTAGTTAATCATGATATTCTTTGATTTTAGGGTTTGACAACATATGTTGTAGTATTGTATGTATTCTTTGGGTTAGATTTTGGAAAGCTTGAATGTTTTTTTGAAAAATTAAATTTTTACCTATGTGTATTTATTTCTGTGTATAGTAAACACTTTTTAAGTTTAATTTGATTTTATGAAATGTTTAGTTAGTTAATTAAGTTTAGGGGTTATGTTTAGGGTCTAGACGACTAACTTGTAAGCCGTCTGGTGAATAATTTAAACCAGGTCTAAATATTTTCGCCTAAAATTTTTAAAATTTTTTTTTCCCGCTTAAATATTATTTTATTCAGAGAAAAAGAAAAATAAAATTTTTACATAATAATAACTGTTTACTTAACTAAAACTGAAAATCTAAAATATTTATTTTGGAAAATTTATTAATAACTGTTTACTTAACGAAAACTGAAAATCTAAAATATTTATTTTGAAAAATTAAAATTTAATTTGATTTTATGAAGTGTTTAGTTAGTTAATTTCGTTTAGGAGTTATGTTTACGGTCCAGACGACTTACTTGTAAGTCGTCTGATGAATAATTTAAACCATACGACTTAAATGTAAGTCGTCCTAATATTCCCGCCTAAACATTTTTTTTTTAAAAAATTCCGCTTAAATAATTTAAACCAGACAACTTACAAGTCTTCTGGGAAGTCGTCTAGGAAGTCTTCTATTTTACTTTCCCGCTACAAATATTTTACTTTCCCGTTAAATATATTAAAGTCTTCTGGGCGACTTACAAGTTAGTCGTCTAAGAAGTCGTTTGAATCGAAATATTTAACCTAATTTGATTTTTTTGATCTCCCTATATAAAGAAAAAAATTTACACATTCTCTCTCCTCCTCTCAAATGTCTGCAACAAAAATGTAATGTTCATCATTCTAAAACTCTCCAACCTCTCTCTAATCTCTTTGAACTTATAAACACCAAACTTTATATCAATTTATTGTTTTTTGTCTCATGTCTTTCTCAATAATTTATCTTGTTTCAGATCTGGAAGACTTCTGGACGAGTTATCTGTTAGTCGTCTGGACTTCCTCGAAGTCATCTGATGGAGTCTTTTCCCTTGTCTCTCCCTCATAACATATCTGAGTGTTTTGGTAAGTTTTTATGTCTGCTTTTTTTTTTCATTTGATAACTTCCTGTTGGATAAAGTTCTTACATTTTTTCCCAAACTAAAACTTTCCAAACCCACTATAATCTCTTTGACTTGAAAACACCAAACTTTATATGAATTTTTCATTTTTGTCTCATGTCTTTCTCACTAATCTATCTCTTTTTGCAGGTTTTTAATCAGATGGTTCTCATCTTCCACTTGGATATGTACGTTGTGTGTTCTATAAAAATATATCTATCTAATCTTCCACTAATTTCTCTGTTTTTAAGCCATGAACGTTTTTGGATGTGCAAATTTTCCAAATCTGGATTTGGATACGCAGAGTTTTCAGATCTAAAAGACTTATGCAATGTAGGAATTGTTCATACCGAACTGCTGTAACCTTTGTTAAGATCTTCAGGCTCTGCTTCTTCGCTTGAAGGAGAATCTCTATCGTCTTCTACAATGGTATAAGCACTTTTGAAGGAAGCTGAAGCAGATCTAACGAAAGACAGGTTTGTATACCTTATTCAGTTTCTTTGTTTTCTAGTTTACAAAAAACACCATTCATAGCACGAGAATAAGCTAGTGGAATGAATTACGTAAGGAATTAGCATAATGGAAAGATTTCAGACTTTCAATACGTCACCAAGTCCTATATTTGGGTTATTACAAACTTCATGCTTTTTCTTCCAATGTTTGCTTCTTGTCCTTTCTCGCTACCAAAGTTTCATCAGGATCTAAGGCAGCTACGAGAGCGACTATGGCGTGGTGGCCTGACGGCGGTGTTTGGATGATGATGACGATGACCATCATTTCTTTTGTTCAAGCTGAAGAGCCCTACCGCTTCTTCGACTTTAAGGTCACTTACGGAAAGGTCACTATGTTTGAAAACATTCCTCCATAAAGGGTACATTATCAACAAATGGCTACTTCTATTTTCTTTTCTTTTTTGACGACAAATGGCTATTCTATTACTCAAACTTGAGGTGGTTTGGGTAACCAGACCGGAATATAACAACCAATAAAAAGTAACTTCCTATGGAAGGATCTAGCTGTCTTAGCTAAAAGGTCTGAAATCTGATTACGCGCTCTAGGAACATAAGAAATTTTGAAGTCGGGGAAGCATATGAGCAGTGTCTCTATCCTCTTTAGTTCTGTGGCAAAACTTGGCCAAGCATGAGGTTCCTTGATCATAGCAATCAATTCCTTACAGTCCGTTTCAAAGTTCTGACAAGTAGAATGTTGAAGTATATTCTCCATCGCTCATCGCAGTGCTTCCACTTTCAAATTACACATGCAAATGGACATGCAGGTAATTCTAATAAACGGAAAATTTCTTGGACCGGAGCTTCTCTTAGTCACCAATGATAATTTGATCATCAATGTTCGCAATGATCTGGACGAGCCTTTTCTCTTGTCTTGGTAATCTATTTCTTTACCTCTTTAGGTTAACCATTTCGTAAAACATCATTTTAACCCAATTCTCTTGTTCTTTTTTAATTTGAACCCAATCCATATGAAATATTTCTACATTCATTTAAAAAGCAAAACAATGTTAACACATATGCATGTATATAAGTAATGTTAGAAGAAGGCCATTTGCATGCACATATGCCGTTTGTCTTTTTAATTTCTCGGGTAAATACTACACGTTAATGTTTCATCCTAATTACAATATCATAAAAAATATCATAAATATGATAAACACAAACTTTTTTTTTTGATAAATGGAGGAACGGCTTGCATCTAAAGGGAAACTCTTACCAAGATGGAGTGTATGAGACGACTTGTCCAATCCCACCCGGAAAGAATTACACTTATGCCTTCCATGTCGGAGACCAGGTCGGAAGTTTCTTCTACTTCCCTTCGCTGGCCGTTCAAAAAGCCGCCGGTGGTTATGGTGCCATCCGCATCCTCAGTCGCCCTGGCATTCCCGTCCCTTTCCCGCAACCCGCGGGAGACTACACCCTCCTCATTGGGGATTTTTACGATGGGAATGACCACAATGTTTATATTGAAAGTTCAGGGACAACCAATAAACAGAGCACAACGAGAATCCAAGAACACTCTTTCTTTTATATTAGAAATCACTTAAACAATCACCTAGATCTGTTTAATCCGAATTACTCTCAGTCACACACGACTAGAGACGGACCAATTTCTAATCTCTTAACTCAGTAGATCGAGCTTCAACAACCTGAACTCGATCACCTCTTTGCTTGACAAGACAAACCCTTGCTCAAGCTTTTCAATTAGCGTGCTTAACCTAGATCTGCCCTAGACAATCTAGTTAAGTAGTCCTCATCGAATATACTATATTTCCTAATATCTCGATGCAATCAAATCTTCCAAATCTTCTTTACTTGATAACCACGTTATGGCACGTCATAGTTTCCATAACCGACTCTTTCCATTGTGTCACACATCGATCACATGTGTGACACAGTCTCCATTTCTTCTTCATGATCACAGCTCTTTTCTTGAGCTTACATTCTCCCCCTTTTTATCTTAATGTGACATCCTATGCAACCTGCACACACACACACTTGAACTACCAGACAGGAGATATCTAGAAGACATTCACAGATGCACTTTTGTGACCACATCAACAAGCACAATAGCATAGATAATTCATCAAAGTCTTCAACACAAAAGCACAACATTAGTTCAAGCATTCTGAATCCTTAGTCTTACTACAACCATCTTATTTTTAACACAAGAGCCTTAATCTCACTAACATAAGGCACATCATCACACAAACGACTTAGAAAGACTTAGAAAGATATGCTTCGGCTAAGCTCTTCGGTGTCACCCGCTTGACTGAGTTCTTCAGTATCTCCAGCTACCTCGTCATCCTGATTCATGGTCGGAGGAAGAGGTTGAGGAACAACATATTCTCCCCCTGCGTAGATGCACATTCAGATAAAAACAAAGAGCATTAGTTTAGTAAGCAAAAACAGAACACAAACAAGATACTCTTACTCCTCAGGCGTATGTAAATTCCTTTGAGGCTAGCAATAGTACGCTCAATATCTTCCTCCAGAGATGCAGATCGTGTGTCTGCTCCAGTGCCACATCCAGCTTTAATGTCTTTGACCACAAGCTTGGGAAATCCAGTGAACTCATCAGTTGGATAGTCAATCGGAACTATCCTCTGAAAGTTGATGACTTGTTGGATCAGTGTCAGAAACATAATGCGCCGAGACTTCTTCTTCTTAGTGTTTTCCGCCATTTGCATGATCTGATCATACACCAACTTCCCAAAGTTGAACCCATCTTCATTGTGATGAAGCATATACACAAACTTTAAACGAGTTTGATTCATGTTGGTGTAGTTCATAGTCGGAATCCAGTTAGTGCAAACCAGCTTGTACAGCACTTGATTCGTCGGAGAGAGAAACTTGGAGCTCATGTTTTCCCATCGATTTATCTGACCATCAGTGAGGAATCCACACACCTCATCAATACTCTCATCCAACCAGTTAGGATCATCTTCAAAACCAGGAATACAGTAGATGGCATTAATCAGACTTGGCGAGAAATCTATCATCGATGCCCTAAGGTACACTGCCACACCAACATCGAGTTCCGAAGCTTCCAAGAGATTGGCTATGAATTCTCTTACCACAGAGGGCTGATACGCATCCACATCAGTGAGAGTATGGAGTAGTCATGCATTCTCCACAATGCTCCTAACATCGGCAAGATTCTCATCGGTAAGAGAAATCCGATGTTGATCGATGAACTTCCGATTCTTGAGCCCTTGGAATCGCTCAGTAGCCGCCATAGAGATGAATCGGGGAGTAAGAGGCGTCTTGTGTGGTTGCATTAGCTCAGGGTACAGATCGAGCTTGGTCCGATACATGAGGCGATTTTCATGATATCGCGCCTCCTTAGCTTGATTCGCAAAGGCCTCAGCTTCACCCATAGGATTCACAATACCATTGTCGGAGTCTGTCTCCGAGAGCGACTCGTTCTCCGGCTCAACAAGCTCCGGTGAGACATCGCGAGATGGACGCCGACGGACTCGCTTCCGCGCAGATGGGGAAGACTGCGGCTGCGAGGAGGGAGGCTGAGACGAGCTTCCAGCACCAGATGAGCCTCGGTTTAGACGGGAGCTTCTTCGCGGTTGCATGTCGACGGTGAGAGGAGAGAGAGACGAGCTAGGGAATCTGTTTGAAAGTGGCGACAATAACAATGCTCCTAAAACCACTTAACAACTTAACTTTTTATCAGTCACATAAGAAAGGCCCAAAGATAAAAGAGGCCCAAAAAGAAATAAGGAACCAAAGCAACACAGGAAAAGTTATAACCAAGTGAATTTTGACACCACTTACAGCCATGTGAGAGCCTGTGAGAGAGATCTGAGAATCACAAAGCAAGTATCAAGAAAACTTTTATTTACACGTAACCATTTAAGGCATGCTCATGATGCCTTTTTGTCCAGAGGAAAGACACAGAAGACACTGCACCAACTCAGTCAACTACTACAAAAGAACTTTAATGAAATCAATGAGTCAACCCAAGTTAGTAGCTTTTTCTCAGCCGAGTAGCTGTCACACACGAGATTCACTTCAGCTAATCATCCTTCCTCAAGTTCACACTCACACTCATTAGTAATGTCTGGAAACACATGTTAAGCATCTTGTGCTTGTCACTTCTACTCGACAAGAACTTTGATTAAATTTGACCCCAAGAGTACAATCTACAATTCAGTGCAATGAGATGGTATCCGAGTCTAGACACAAAGTGGGATAACACCCTGTTCCAGATCGGGTCGTCTCTAAGAATTGTGATCTTCTCTGCCCAGTCAAGACAGTGATCGTAGTCAGAATTAAAATGTGGTAGCATCCAGTTCCAACTCGAGTATCTATCACTCAAGGCCTTTTGCTTAACTTTTTGTTACTGAATAACTCAGACTTTTCTTTGTTTAACACAACTTCTTCTCCTTACTTACACACTCAGCTCCTCAAGTGTTTCCTCGTTCAATCCAGACAGTGATCAATACTCAGAACTAAAATGTGATAGCATCCTGATCCGAGATGAGTGTCTTTCTTCAGTGAACCTAAGAGAGAAGTGATAAACTCGTGGAGGATGACTTGCAAAAGTGAACTTGTTGACCCAAGGTTTTGATGGTGTAGTAGTATAACAATATAGTCAGTGCGATGTACATGCAGTGACTTTCCTCTTCTGACAGGACTTATTCAGAGATTAACAATTCCCAAGGCCTTACGAAGCCCTAGGAAGGTATTGTAGTCCAACGGTTTGGTAAAGAGATCAGCAAGCTGTTTCTCGGTTGATACATGCTCTAGAATCACAATTCTCATCTCAACTAGCTCTCTCACAAAGTGATGTCGTATATCCACATGCTTGGTACGCGAATGCTGAACTGGATTCTTAGATAAGTTTATGGCACTCATATTATCACAATGAACAAGCATGGGATCAGAGATGATACCATAATCAACGAGCATTTGTCGCATCCAAAGTAATTGTGTGCAACAGCTTCCCAATGCAATGTACTCAGCCTCAGCAGTCGAGAGAGAGACACAGTTCTGCTTCTTGCTGTGCCAAGCGACCATGTTGTTCCCAAGAAAGAAACAACCTCCAGAAGTGCTATGTCTGTCATCTAAGCACCCAGCCCAATCTGCATCACAAAAACCTGCAAGATTCACATTAGTTTCAAAGGTATAGTGAAGACCAAAATCCAAAGTTCCTTTCACATATTTAATGATACGCTTAACAACATTCATGTGTGACTCCTTCGGAGATGCTTGATAACGAGCACAAATACCCACACTCAGACAGAGATCAGGTCGACTCGCTGTGAGATACAAGAGACTCCCGATCATTGCTCTGTAAAGTTTCTCATCAACTGGCTTGCCATCGTCATCAGGAGACAGCTTGGTAGTGGTGCTCATGGGTGTGTTTGCAACTTTGCTGGTTTCCATTCCAAATCTCTTGATAAGATTTTTGGCATACGTGCTTTGAGATACAGTGATTCCATCCGCAAGCTGCTTGATTTGTAGGCCAAGGAAATAACTGAGCTCCCCAACCATGCTCATCTCAAATTCTTTTGTCATTGTCCGAACAAAATCATCCACCATTTCTTTTGATGTGCTGCCAAAGATGATGTCGTCCACATACACTTGGATAATGATAACATCTTTTCCATTTTCTCCTATGAATAGAGTCTTATCAACTCCTCCTCTCTGAAACCCAGCCTTGATGAGAAAGTCGGTCAGTCTTTCATACCAGGCTCGTGGAGCTTGTTTAAGTCCATAGAGAGCTTTCTTGAGTTTGTAGACATAGTCAGGGAAGTGTGGATCCTCAAACCCTTTTGGTTGTGTCACATAGACTTCTTCTTGTAGAACACCATTCAGAAAAGCACTCTTGACATCCATTTGATAAAGTTTGATTCTGAACCCACATGCCATTCCAAAAAGTAACCTGATCGATTCGAGACGTGCTACAGGAGCAAATGTTTCATCGAAATCCACTCCTTCAATCTGAGTGTAACCTTGTCCAACCAGTCTTGACTTGTTGCGAGTCACGTTACCTTCTTCCTCTATCTTGTTCTTGTGAATCCATTTAGTTCCAATGACATTGACTCCTTCAGGCCTAGGAACCAGTTCCCACACATCTAATCGTTCAAACTGTTCCAGCTCCTGATGCATAGAATCTGTCCAGTATTCATCTTCCAAGGCTTCCTGAAGATTCTTTGGTTCTATCTGTGAAACGTAGCACTCCACGTTGTTCATCTTAGCCATGAACGATGCCAACTTGACCATCTCCTTGAAGTTGATTTGTTTCTTCCGTGTAACTCTTTCATCAAACAAACCTCCAATAACATCAGCAGAGGAATGATTTTTATGCACTTTTCCTTGATCCAGATCAACGCGTACATCATTAGAATCTTCCTCTCCCTCAGATTCCTCCTTGATCATTGCTTCCGGAGCAGAGCTACTCGGTGTAACACATTCAACTGTTTGTGTGACCCTGGTCTGATAGAATCCTACACTGTCATCAAAAACCACATTCACCTTATCTCCAATGAATTTGGTACGCTGGTTAAAGACTCGATATGCAGAGCTGTTAGTTGAATAACCTAAGAACATTCCTACATCACTTTTTCCATCAAAATTTCCCAAGTGATCTTTGTCATTCAGGATGTAACATAAACATCTGAACACATGCATGTGGCTCAGGTTGGGAGTCTTACCTTTCAGTATCTCATACGGTGTAGTCTTAGTCTTAGGTTTGACATACACCCGATTTATAACATAGCATGCGGTGCTAACTGCCTATGCCCAAAACCCTGGTGGGACATTGTTTCCACATAGCATTGCTCTAGCCATCTCTTGTAGTGTACAATTCTTTCTCTCAACAACACCATTCTGCTGTGGAGTTCTGGGTGCTGCATATTGATGTCGAATTCCTTGACTTTGGCAGAAGCTATCGAACTGTTCATTCTGAAATTCTCCACCATGATCACTCTTGATTTCCATGATTCCACCTTTCTGTTTCAGTTGTAATGCAAGAATTCTGAAACTATCAATGGCATCAGACTTGTTTCGTAGAAAGTCCACCCATGTATATCTTGAGAAGTCATCTACCATGACCAGAATGTACTTTTTCCCTGCAACGCTCTCAGGAGTTATTGGACCCATGAGATCCATGTGAACAAGCTCCAACAGCTGCTTGGATCTAATCTCAGGGATTCGCTTGTGTTGCACCTTAACTTGTTTTCCTTGACAGCACGCTCCACATACGGTACCCGTCTGAGATTCTAAGTCTGGAACTCCTCTGACGACTTCCGCATTAACAAGTCGGGTCAGCCCATTGATGTTCATGTGACCTAGCTTCTTATGCCACAGATCAAGCTTCGATGTGGTCGCTAAGCAGCACACGTTTGTAGGCTTCCACATATAGCAGTTATTACCAGATCGAATTCCACACAGCACGATGTTCCCTTGTGGATCCACAGCACGACATTCCTTGCTATTAAAGATTACTTCTAGACCTTCATCACATAGTTGACTTACGCTGATAAGGTTTGCTTTGAGGCCATCAACATAGTATACTCCTACGCCTCGTATCTTTCCTTGTCCTCCATCACCAAAAGTCACTTTCCCACCCTTGATAGGTTGAAGTTTCTCAAGATGTTCATAGCTTCCTGTCATATGTTTTGAGCATCCACTGTCAAAGTACCAAGGAGAATCGATTTGAGAACTCCCATCTGCACTAGTGTATGCAACGTGACTCACCAAGTTGACCTTCTCTGATATACTTGTGAAGTTACATGCCAGATTCAACTCTGGTTTGGTGTGTGACTCAGGAAGTTCCTTGTGTGACTTATTGACGACGCGATCTTTGTAGGTTGGATATAAGTCTCTTTTAGCAATCCAGACATGTCCATACATAGAGGGTTCCATGAAACACAAGTTTAACCTCCAGGCTCGCTCATATTGGTGCCTACGAAAGTAACAGAAACTGACATGATGTCCTCGTTTTCCGCAGAAGTGACATCCATTCCCACGACATCTTGCACGAGAGTTAGACTCGTATTTCCCAGTGTTCTGGAGAGCAGGCTGAGCTTGAGGAGGACGGGGTTCAGCAACCTTTTCCTCCTTGGAGCCTTCTTTTACGAACACAACTTGATGTCCCTCTTGATCAGACTTGGAGGTAGATCCATGAAATCCAAGTCCTCAGCTTGTGCTGTGGCATTGTCCCAAAGTGAGCAGATGATCTAGAGACTTGGTGCCGGTTGATAGCATCTTGACCTTTTTGAGGTTTTCAGCCAACTGGCTTTCCAACAGCTTACTCTTATCTTTTTCTTGAAGGAATAGTTCGCTCAACTGATTGAATTTAGCCTCAAATTCCTTATGAGATCGTTCATGCTCAGTCATTGCTCGTTTTAATGCAAGAACTTCTTGATCGGATTCTTTTAAGATTGAAAGAGCAGCAGGTTGAGTTATAGGTTTCTCAAGCTCCAGGATGTTTACTTGTGCTTTCAACATTGCTCAATCCTTTATTAGCTGAAGGTTTTCATGGCTAAGCTCAGTAAGCTGATTAAACAGTGTCTTGTACTCTGTTTCCAGATCAAGATTGAGCTCGTCGTCTTCCTCTTCTATTACTCCTTCCACTTTGTCAGAAGCTGAAGTCACACCTTCAAGTGCTACGAGTGCCATAAAGTTCAGATGTAATTCCCCATCATCAGTCTCACTATCCGAGTCTGTATCTCTGAAGCTCACAAGTGACTTGTCTTTCTTCAAGTTATTGGGACATTCACTGCGAGTGTGACCATACCCCTTGCACTCTATGCACTTGAGTTCTTTCCTCTTAGTGAGTGGACATTCATTCCGAAAGTGTCCATATCCTTCACATTCATGACACTGAAGCTCATTCTTCCTTTTTGAAGCATCTGACCTTGATGACTGTGAACTACCACGATCTGATTCATTCCTCTGAAACCGACTGTTTGATCTGCTACCACCTTTTTCAACCCGTCTCATAAACTTGTTAAAATTCTTTGCCATCAAACTCAGATTATCTTCAATTTTAGAGACTCTGTCATCATATTTAGAATTAGCAGTAAAGGCAATACTCTTCTGAGTGTTCTCCTGTCGATCAGATTTCTCGAGGTCATGAACCTTCAGGATACCAGAGAGTTGATCGAACTTCATCTCATCAGTGTCAACGGCTATGTTGAGAACCGCCTTGTATGCTTCAAACCGAGGAGGTAAACATCTTAGGATTTTTTTAACCAGATCCTTTTCTTCATACTTCTTGCCCAAGACTGAAGGTTCATTAGCCAGCTCACTGATTTTAGAGATAAACCCATCGATAGGTTCA
This sequence comes from Raphanus sativus, assembly GCF_000801105.2. Taxonomy (NCBI): domain Eukaryota; kingdom Viridiplantae; phylum Streptophyta; class Magnoliopsida; order Brassicales; family Brassicaceae; genus Raphanus; species Raphanus sativus. The sequence goes on from NC_079519.1 coordinate 9,325,885, forward strand.
TCATCTCCCATGCGCAAGTTCTCAAACCTTGAGGCTAGGTGATCAATTCTGGTTCGTCGTACACTTGGTTTTCCTTCAAAGTGATTGATCAATGTATTCCAAGCTTCTTTCACCGAATCACATCCTTGAATAATTTTGAATTGCTCCAAATCGACAGCAGAGAAGATGACAGTTAACGCTTTAGAGTTGAATTTTGATGTTGATTTATCAGAATCTGTCCATTGATCCTTAGGTTTCGGACCCAAGGTCTTATCTTCCATCATCACAGTGGGTGGAGACCACCCATCCTCAACGGCAGTCCAGGCATCCTCGTCGATCCCTCTGATCACATGTCTCATTCGTGCCTTCCAGTGTCCAAAGTTGCCTCCGTCTAGCATGATAGGCTTGTGTAGCGTGACAAGCTCCTTCATGGTGTCCATGAAATCCGCAGGATCTCAACCTGTTAGTAGTAATTGATACCACAGAGGTTTTCTGCTCTGATACCAAATGAAAGTTCAGGGACAACCAATAAACAGAGCACAACGAGAATCCAAGAACACTCTTTCTTGTATATTAGAAATCACTTAAACAATCACCTATATCTGTTTAATCCGAATTACTCTCAGTCACACACGACTAGAGACGGACCAATTTCTAATCTCTTAACTCAGTAGATCGAGCTTCAACAACCTGAACTCGATCACCTCTTTGCTTGACAAGACAAACCCCTTGCTCAAGCTTTTCAAGTGCTTAACCTAGATCTGCCCTAGACAATCTAGTTAAGTAGCCCTCATCGAATATACTATATTTCCTAATATCTCGATGCAATCAAATCTTCCAAATCTTCTTTACTTGATAACCACGTTATGACACGTCATAGTTTCCATAACCGATTCTTTCCATTGTGTCATACATCGATCACATGTGTGACACAGTCTCCTTTTCTTCTTCGTGATCACAGCTCTTTTCTTGAGCTTACATATATCTTAATTATTAACTAATCATGTTTGCTTAGCACAACTGCTGCAGGCTCAAGATTATTGTGGGTTAACATGGCGGTTTTTAATTTTATTTTTGGATTCACATTTGATATCTAGACCTTTTTATTAAATAATGTTTGTTTTTTTAAAAAAAGTATTACTATTAATCCCCATGTAGAAATTAAAGGCACGTTTGGATGGAGGACGCATGATACCTAGGGGTTATGGTGTTGTGGTCAATGGCGATGGAAACTCCGCATCTAATTATATAACTGTCGACAAAGGTTCATCTTTAAAACTCCAAACTTTAATACGTTAGTTACAAAGAAGAGCACATTTTCGCGATCTCATCACTCTCATCGGTTAATTAACAGGTAAAACGTACAGATTCAGGATATCAAACGTGGGGCTTCAACTGTCCCTAAACTTCAAAATACTATATCATATGTTGAAGCTCGTTGAGGTCGAGGGAACCTAGCAATCCAATCCATGTACACGTCACTTGACATTCACGTCGGTCAATCTCTTTCTGTCCTGGTCACCATTGACCAGCCTCCCGAAAATTATTCAGTTGTCGTCGACACGAGATTCGTCGACGTAGTATCTACATATATACTAATTCTTAAGTACTCCAACCCCAACAAAAGCTCTAGAACTAACCCTAATAGAGAACCAGACAATGATGTAGACTTATCTATTAAACAGGCTCGGTCCATTAAGACTAACCTGACTGCGTCCGGGCAAAGGAAAAATGCTCAGGGCTCATCCCATTATGGTCGAGTCAAGATTTCCAGGACATTAATACTTGAAAGCTCAGCAGGCGTTGTGAATAGGAAGCAACGATATGGCATAAATGGTGTATCATTCGTTCCTGCTGATACACCACTGAAGCTAGCAGATTACTTTAAGATCAAAGGTGTTTAAAAAGTAGGAAGCATCCCTGATAAGCCTGGAAGAGAAGGGATGAGACTAGAAACAGCAGTGATGGGAGTGCACCACAAAGATTTTATTGAGATTGTCTTTCAAAACCGCGAGAAGATCGTCCAGACTTCTGGGTTGTCGGGTGAGAACAATAATGTAATCATATATACACTACGGCAATCTATTAAGACTTGAAGGTCATTGACGTACGTATGTGACTTCTCAACAGGATTGGTAATAGATGGTCTAAATGGTCACAGGCGAGCAGACGAGATTATAACCTCAAGGATGCTATTTCTCGCTCCACTACTCAGGTGACGTAAACTCTCTCCATATATCTATACGTTTTTGGATTTTTTTTGTCATACAACTCCCCGCAGGGAACGTACCCTCCCAAATGAAATTCGCACTAGAGGATCTAAGCAGCAGACCCTTTTGGTATTCCTAAATAGTACCACCAGACTGGAATCATTCACTTGGTTCTTAATCAAAGTTGGAAATGTGTGTATATTATTATAGGTCTTTCCAAAATCTTGGACAGCTGTATATGTGGCACTAGATAATGTCGGTATGTGGAACTTCAGAACTGAGTTTTGGGCAAGACAATACTTAGGTCAACAATTCTACATCCGAGTTCACTCTCCGGCTAACTCTATCAGAGATGAATATCCTTTGCCCAAAAATGCTTTGTTGTGTGGTCGAGCCTCCAACAGACACAGGCGCGACTTCACTCCCTAGCTTATATTGACATGATGCCGTTCATATCATCTTGAAGGAATTAACCAATATATTTTAATCAGTAATATAATATATCCACACCAAAAAAGATAAAGGTTTACCTTTATTTTACACCCATAAGCTTCAAAGTACGTAGCTTCTGTCTATGTACTTCAAAATACAATTCACATTATGTTTGTAATCCTTCTTAGTGTATAACTGGATGATAATCCGCACTCTTCAAGGAGTGAGTTTTTTAAAGTATGTTGTATTTAAACATTATAAACAATATATGTTTTGTTATCATTAACATTTTTTTACATTTGATTATGGATTGGGATTCCATACCATTTTATTCGGTTAGGTTTTGTTTAGTTCGGATCTTTACGGATTTGATTCGAATCTTTTTATGTTCGATTTGGGTTTAGGTTCGGATAACACATTTAAAAAATAAATAAATGAAAGTTCATATATATTTTAATTTCTCAAAATTTAGAAAATAAAAATAACATATAACAAATAAATTTTTAAAAATGTATGTCAAAATACTTAAATTTAATATAAAAATTGGTCTAACTTAAATATTTTGAATAGAAAATCAAAGGAGATTTTAAGTATTTTTGGTGTGTTGAGTATCGCTTAGCTATTTTAACAATGTATTTTTTACTATTTTTATATATATTTAAATTTATACATAATTAATATATTTAAGTATATAAATCTGCTTCGAGTATACTCGGATACCCAAAATATTTCGATTAGGATCATGTCTGGTTTCGGTTCTCTAGATACCAAAATTTTAAATCCGTTTGATATCTAACAAATTTTGATTAAAGTTTTATACTAGTTTTTGGATTGGATTTGGTTTAGTTATTTGGATTCGTATTTTTGCCTAACCGTATATTTTTTATTGTCACAAAATTTTAAACGAAAGTGAGGATGGTTCATATTGATTTGGGTATGCAACAATGTTTAAACCAAAACTAGATTTTGGACCCGCGCGTCCGCGCGGATGTATGTTTGGAATGATTAAATGTTAAACATAAATTTGATGGCTTTCATATTTGTTGATTTTTGATATTGGTGTATTTCGTTCCGTTTGTTGAGTATCTGATTATAAAATTTTAAAATATATAAACATCCATTTTTATTAGTATCAATATATTATTGTGGGGTTTTTAACTCAATTTTATTATAAGTTGGTTATGTAAGTTTAAATATTTTAAATTTTTAATTACAGGATTTTAAAAAATTAAAAACTAATGGAAATGTACAAAAAAAAAGTTGTTATGAAAATCGTTTTATAAAAGCCAATCCACACAAATAGGCCCGATTTGTTAAAAGTTTGAAAGGAAAAGTATATGCGAAGCTCAGTAAAAAAAATTTTGTCCGCGAAAAAAACAGAATTTTTTTTGTTAATTGTCTAAATTTGCGTAATGTATATATTTTACCACTTACCAGTATTTAATATGAATTTATAGTTTATAAGCATCAACTGCATTATTTGTTTTAAATTTTCATTTGTTTTAGTTGTTCATTTGTGTATACACACAGATATAATATATATATATATTAAGGTGAATTATCGTTAATTTAAAAATGATAATACAACAATATAAATAGAACTATAATAATATTTTACAATTTTTAAAGTATTATTTAATTTTATTTTGGAATATATAGGTTTAACTCGTAAATCATCATTATAACAATAAATAATATAATAGTAGAAATAAAACTATAATAATATTTAAAATTTTATAAAATATAATTTATTTTATTTATAATTATAGAATTTTTAGTTATACGACAATGTTTCAAAATTTTATGTAGTTTTCAATTTAATGATTTTAAAAAATTTTATGTAATTTCTCAAAGTTAAAATGTTATCATGCAAATATATTGAAGGAAAAAAGTTTAATTAGGTACGATTTTATATGCAAAATCTAAACTAATACGATATTTAAGGAGCATATTATACGCATACAAAAATATAACAAATTGACAAACAATAATAAATATTTGATATTGCGAACCAAAATCTAAACCATAAAAAAATCAAACTGTACATTTATAAAATTATTATACAAAATGTTGGTCAACATAGTCATAAAGAATACTATACTCTGTTTATATCATGCATATGTAATAGAAAATGTGTATAATGGTTAGAAACTTTTTGATACGAAGAACATTTTGTAATTGTATTTGAATGGATTAGTTTGCAAAGGGGTCAGTAGATTTTGAAACAAGACGTTTTGATTTTCTGTGTTGGGTTTGGTAAAATTCAAAATTTAACATTAACTAGATTTTGATCCGCGCTTTCAAAGCGCGGGATTATTTCATCTGCAAAATATTATTTAATATATGCCAAAACATAAAATCTTGGGTTTTTCTATTTTCGATATAATTTATATTAAATTTGTTGATATTATTTCGTTTTAATTCTTTTAGATGATGTAATTCAAAAAATTCAAATCTTATGGAAATTTTTAAATTAAATATTTAATATAATATAGTAAATAATCTATTAAAAATTTTCAAGTTTTGTTATAGATGATGAAAATTTGTTTCTCAATCTTAAATTTGTAAGTAGGAACTGAAATATTAATTTGCGATGTTAAATATATATAACATTTGAATTTATGAATTTTTTTTTAAATATATGTAATATTTTTACCCTAATATATTGCAGAGCCTAATTTTAAAGTAAAATATATTTATAAAATGCAATCAATATTATGTTGATTTAAAATATTTGTATTATACAAACTAACATATTCTAATCATATAGATCTTTCTGTAATCAAATTAAATTGTATGTAAATATAACTATATGAAAGTTTGTCTGTTTAACCGGTCTTACCGTTAGAGTTTTATTTTTAATATCTGTGGAAAAACTTGTATTTTTAGTATTGTAAAATTGGAATAAATTAATAATGCTTTTAACTTGTCAATCATTGGTTAAAAGTCATGACTAATTAATTAAATAAATCAGAGCTACTTAGGACTAAATCTTTTTTTTTGGTTAAAAATCCTTTTTTGGTTAATAATACATATGGAAATTTCTTAGGACTGTTGTTATAATTAGGGAACAAAATTATAGAGTAGTTTCGTTATTTTAGTTCTTTTTGAAAAATACTTAAATAGATTACGTGAGATATAACCTTGAAACATACTATACGGTTTACATGTATAGGTAGCATATTATTATATTAAATATAATAAGACATACATAGCTTATGTTGAGTACGTATTATTAATTTAGAATAAAGTTGAACACAATTCTATGAAATTTACCGTCCACATCACCGGAGCTGTGGAATACACCGGGGATTTCGAAACTCAACTGAACGCCTTGACTTGCCATGGAACCCAACAACCCGAAACAACAACCATAATATAGCAAGATACAACACAGCCCACAACACAACACAGCCCACAAAATTCTGATCTACGCTTTCTTTGACTTCACCGCCTGAGAATAGAAAAAAAAATCTAGATGTCTAAACTATGCCTCAACACCTACGATCTGCCTCACCTCATCACCTTTGAGAAGGGAGAGAGAACGTCCTCATCAAAAAGGAATAACATTGTTCAAAGGGGAAAAGAAAAAAAATAGGATTTATTTAACTCAGAAAAAGAAAATTTAGATACGTATGATGTGTTGTTAATACTTTAACTATCATAATCTTTATAAATAAATAATGAATCGTAGATATTGTGGGAATATTCTGTAGTTTAAAATGAGAGCATCTGATTGGTTAAGCATTATATGTCCAAAATAATTTAAAAATTCTGAAAAAGGCAATGGCATTCTTTTGTAAATAAGTCTAAAAATTAAGGGTTGAATCCTAGTAGGGATTCTGTTTTAATAGTATAGATAATCTGGGCCATTAACAGTTCGTAAGCCCAATTTAGAGCAACAAAAGTTTAAAAGAAATAAGTAAAACTACGTCGTATTGATGGTAATGGCATGATTATGTAATTTTTGTGCAACTCTAAGGGGTAAATACTATTTGTACTTCAGCCTTAATAGTTTAGATACATTTTACTATGTACATCGCCCATTTTGTTAGTCATTAAAAACATTTTAAGACCCATAAAGAAAAATGATAGGATGAAATAAAAAACATTATCATTGATCACAAAAATTTCAATGTGAGATTTTTACCATTTTTAGTAATTTATAGTCATTTAAAAAAATGTAGCATAATTTATACTTAATTTGATTTTTTTAATAATACAAAATCAAACAAAAAGTATAGAGGATAATAAAATTGTTATTAATTTTTATTATTCATAATCATTAATTGTGATATATATGTTAATAATATTTGGTAGTTCCGTATTTTATTTAAGAAAAAATAGATAATATTCTTTTGTGCACTACTAGTTAATTTGAAATTTTTGTTTTAAACACTGTTTTCATTCAATCCAAAAAAGTTTCAGAGTTTACAACCTATGAGAGCAAACAAACCAGACCAAAAGATCGGTTAAGACTGCTGCCACCAGGGCAAAGAAAAAACAACATAGGAAAAAAAAACAAAACAAGACACCACCAATATGCAGCATTCCAAGACGTCTTATCCAAAAAGGATGAAAAAGATAATAGGTCACTTTATTGCAGACTGTGGCAAAGAGTAAGGCAATGGTACCACATACCCTTTGGAGCTGAGAAGAGGTTAGCTTGTTGCTGCTTCTTGAACAAGCAAGTGGTGTAGCCAAAAGGATTTCCTGAATAACCACACGACTGCTAAGAAAGTCCTTAATAATATTCAAGGCAAACAGATGACGCAGTCAGATTCTTCTCACACTTAACATATTCCGTTCTCCAATTTTTGAAGTCCATAAGACTCTGGAGGTTCTGAAGAGCGAGAGTACCAGATGAAGGGAGGCAGTAAGACGCTTAATTTGAACTCAAGGGATGAATGAAAATTCATGAGTTAAAATCCTGAAAACTGCAAACTCTGCTTTTATCCACAGTAGCACGCAACATGATTCGACACCAAGTAATGAATTCCTACCCATTCAGATCAACGACACTAAAAACAGCTCCTCACAGAAATATCAGTCTCCAATAACACTACCATCAATCTCTGATAACAAAACCATCAATCTTAACACCCAAAACTTACTCTAGAACACCGACTTGAGAAGCATACTGCACGGAGGATAAACAAGAAACCCTTGTGAAGAAACTTCACCACCGTCAAACCCAACAAGAGATACGACGAACCAGCGAACAAACCGAGAAAAAACGCTGCAGTAACCAGCATGACGAACCATCGAACAAAACAAACATATAGAGAAACAGAACAGCAACACCATCTCCACTTGAAACACATAAAATCAGAGAGAAGGAAAAAAAAACTACCGTCGATCGAAAGGATCCGGAGCTCCAGACATCAGTTCAAATAGAAGATGAATGGATCGGAGACCCTAAGCCTCTCCTAATCCCATAGCAGCAACAAAACGTCAGACTCTGACTAACAAGAGAAGAAGACCATACTATCCACATCAAACAACGAAGAATAATAAGGAACAAGAAAAGAGAGACCAGCTCTGATGCTATTGAAGCCATCGGAGCCGGTCTCAAACAAGACCAGCTCTGATGCTATTGATCCCATGCTATTGACGGCTGTCTAGGGTTTTCGATGATGATTAACTTATTTATGTATATAATACGCAACAAAACACATAGTTGGTTTTTATATTAATTTGATAGTTAGTTTAATAAAAACATAATATATATTTAGATAGACCAACATATTTCTCTAGAATTCTGAGAATCATTATTATGATGACACGTGACTATAAAAAATGTTGTAATTCTCCAAAATTAATATATAGAAGATATATTTTGATCCGCACTTTTATTGCATGAGAGTTTTTGTTAGTTGATTAAATCTTTCATCAAATAAAATGGAACCGCTTGGATTTTATAAATCTAGTCTGCCCAGAAGAACGTAATATGTCATCGGTGCAAAAACAATCTTGAACTCTATCGTACTCTGAAAAGGTCCAACGCTGTAATTGGCTCTACCATATCAGTCCTAAAAAAATGATTTGACAATTATATGAACTCTAATAATATCTCTGAAAAGTGTTGTTTTTGTATGATTTAGAAAATTTTGTTCAAATCAACATGTATTCAAGACTTTGAATTCCCGTTTGACGGGTAGTTTATATATATAGAGTAATTAAAATATATATATATATACTTCGAGAAGTGCTCCTCCAATCTTTTTCTTTCGGAATGTCTAGTGGAGATAGATATGAGATTGACTATGGAGTCATGATCAACCCACCCCCACCTCTCTCCCCGAATCAAGTGGCAATTTGATAAATCGTTTATCTTTTAAGTTTTATACATGATTCATATTTAAATATATGTATAAAACTAGTCTTAGTTGTTTTTAGTGAACTAAATTATTGGCAGAGTTCATACATATTCCATGTATAAATTTTCTTTCTAATTCAATTATTTAATTTAAATAGAAATTGTTTTTATAACACTTGGATCCTCTCATTCTAATATATTGCTACGAACTAGAAGAGTTCATAGAGAAATTTAGATTTTGATTTAAAATTTGTAAATAATTTTTTTATTTTATTTTGGATGTCAAATATATGTTCGGTGCTAAACCGTATTATAACACATAATCATATTTGTTTTAAAAAAATTAAATATTATATTAGTTATCAGTATTATAAATTTTCATTTTATAATATCATGTTTCTTAAAATTTAACTATATTGCAAATTAATTTAATTTTCTTTATTGGTGTGTATATTTACTTAACTTTAGTTTTATTGTTTAGTAAAAACTAGTGTATCAGACTCTATTCTTACATTTTTAATAATAACTCTTTTATGGCTGAAATATGTTAAGTACATAAAACGAAAATTTCAAAATGATAAATTTGAATAATATGTAATCTAAAAAGAATCTGTGCATATCATGGTGAAGGATTAGCAGAACATGAAAATATATCATGTTAGCCATTTATCTATACTAATAAAAAAGGATCATCATAAAAATCTAGTTACAGAGGTTGTTACATTACACCTATTCATTAATACAATAATCTATAACTTGTTCTTAATATTTAAGTTATCAAAACATGAGCCGAAGCACTATTGCCTAATAATTAAGATTTAAAGGCCTTCTACATCTAGGTATGAAATTCAAAACCTAAACTATGTAATTTCTTGCAGATTACAGGAGATCTATGTTTCAAATCTCAGAAAAAAAGATTTATTAAATAATTATGCAGAAACGGAAGAAAAACTTACAACGATCTTCAACATGATACAAGTAAATCTGATTACCAGTGGATCTTAATAGGACGTAGGACGGCTTAATGTAGGCATAGATCCTCATAACAGATAGTATTATCGGTTGTCGAATCGTATATGTAATCTTTTTCATAATTGCAATATTACAATAAATCTGCGTTAATAAAAAAAGTTATCAAATAATTATTTTCCATTCATACCACAATTAACTCGAGATTTATTTTGTACTATTCTAATTTAATCAATATATTTTAGTTCACTATGTATTTTCGTTGGCTACATTAGATAACTAACATTGTTTTTGTTATTATTTTAATCTCACAATCTTCATTAAGTTTTAAATAAAACCTAAACCCACTACCAAAACGCCTAAACCCTATATAGGTTATATGTAATCTCGAACTATAATTTTGAAACTTAATATATCGATATATTTTCAGATTTATGAAATATTAGAGATTATACTTATTAGTTCTCATAGATTATTAATTCCTCAAAATAAATTATACTTTAAAATAAAAATATAATATAGAAATAAAATAAAAACATATATTTTCGTGATTATTATCTTTTTAAAAAATTAATCTACCGAATTGATTTTGTATCATATTAAGATTTTCATAAGCAAAATATTTTAATCTTTTTTAAGAAAAATAAATTTTATCTCTATCTAACAGCTTAAAAGTATCCAATCATATTTTGTAGAAAATATATATTAATAATATAATATTCTATATTTTCACTCAAATATCTATCAACCACATTATTTTAAGTGATTTCCACATGCAAATTGAACCGAAATTACTTTTAGAAGAAAGGTTTTTATTTTATATCGTAACTGTTTCGGATTTTCAATTGAAAAGAGAGAATTTGCCAAAGCGGAACAAAAACACATAATGGTTATTCCTTTGGTATAATATCATTTTGAGCTGTTCCTTTAATATAATTTTTTGATAATTCTAAAACTAACCCTTTATTAATCAAATTAGACAGAGTAAACATAATTAAAAAGTTAAATTGAATTTTAAACATTTTAAAAACTTTAAAACTTAAAAGCAAAAAACATTTATAAAACTTTAAAATTTAAAAGTTTTATTTTTTTTATCAAAAATTTTAATAAAAAACGTTTTACAAAGTTTTTTTTTATCAAAAACATTTTACAAAGTTTTATTTTTATCTTCTTACAAACGTTTTAAAAATGTTAAAATTAAAACATTTAATAAAAAGGAAAAAACGTCTAAATTTTTTAATAAAAATAAAAAACGTTTTTAATATATTGACAAGGAAAATGGATTAAAACACGTTTTAGAAAGATATAATATTTTTTAACTGAAACTTCCTTAATTTTCACAAAAACAGATTTTCTTGCTCGTAGAATGCATCTTCTACATTGTGTAGAACCATGACAAAACTCCCGAATGTAATTTCTATCTCATGTAGACGTTCGAGTAGTGTCTAAATCTCGCATTCCGAGAATTTTAGAATATTTCATAAAAGTAGAAACTGCACTCGAGAAGAAAGTAACAATTAATAGAATTTTAATTAAAAGTAGATGGTTCGTTCTAAAAAAATTAGATGAACTTGTTTAGTATAGATCCGTTTTCTGCTATCTTATTTTCCGTAGAAGACGAAATCTACTTTTAGTAAAACGTAATTTAATAATTTTATTTATCAAGTTTTTCAACCAAAAAAATATCACTTTATGTATATGGCTGTTTTATTTATTGTTTATATTTTGAGACCCCATAATTTTTTTGATTCATAAAACTATTTATTTAATTAAGTTTCAGAAATGAAAAAGGTAAAAAAGGAGAAAATTAGACAAATATTTTTTTATACCAAAAAGACAACCATGCTGAATATTTGTTCCGTTTTAGAAAATTTCTCATTAAGAAATGGGTAACAACATATACACTTTTACAACTAATCTATAAAATTAAAATGGTATCATGTTGATAGACATTTACCATTTATTTTCTGTCTAACAACTTACAAATATACCTACTTATTGTTAGATGCCGTTTAGACATGAGAATTGGCATGACAAATTCTTTCATTCTGCTGTAAAGTATATGAGGTTATAGCGATTGGATCATTGTCTGATCCTAGCTGACATTCTCAGAAAACCAATAAAAATACAAATTTGACAAAAGGTGATTGATAACGAGGAACTAAGGCAAATCAACATGATAGGTTTTTGGTTTTTTACCAAGTTTTATGAGGTTATTAATATCAGGTTTTAACTTATTCCAGAACGGATTATACACGGATCACCAGATTTACCTAGGGGTGGGCGTTCGGTTCTTTGGCTTGGTTCGGGTCGGTTCTCTCGGTTCTCGGTTCTTGAAATTTGGTAACCATTAAAAACCATGAAAATTTTGGGTCAGATTGGGTCGGTTCTTTCGGTTCCTGAATATTAAATTAGCCCAAACTACCAAGTAAATCTTATGTCTCGCTAACTATTACAAAATATACACAAAATATAAAGATGACAAAAAATGTATATACAAAATTTCAAATAAACTAATTAATAAATTTATAATTTTAATCAAAAATTCATTTACTTTCTCTATATAATACAACTTTCTCGATATAATACAAATTTCTCGATATACAGTTTTAACCAAAAATTCATTTATAATTTATTTTCTCATAAATCATAAGTCAGATTAATTTAAACAAAAATAATAATTTGCGGTGAGCGTGGATCGAACACGCGACCTTCAGATCTTCAGTCTGACGCTCTCCCAACTGAGCTATCCCCGCTTGATGTTTATTATGTTTAATTATGGTACTTGATCGCATTTTACATATTACTGACATAAACAATGCTAAGCAAAGATATCTGATATCAAATATATTTCCTCATTGATCATTGATCAACAACAAAACTCAAAAAGAGCACGATAAAAAGAGTACACTACAAAATTCTTACTACACATTTCACAAAGACTCATTAGCATTTGGTTGCTCTTTTCTTGGCGTGAGAATTCGCTACAAAAGAAAAAATATAAAGCTTCGTTGTGAGCTGGGACCAGGGCCGGCTTAGGTGGGGGACAAACGGTGCGACCGCCACGGGTCCAGTACGATATCCCCCATTTCTTAATAGTCAAGGGAGTCCGGAATTTAAAATATATATGTAGTTTTATGTTAAAGATATCTATAAAGGGGTTAAAATTGTGTATATATAAATATTTGGTTTCATCACAATTTTCTGAAAATATACTCATAATTTTTGGTTTTAAAAATAGAAATTATCAAAAACTTTGAACTAATATTAATTGAAGGATCCAACTTTTTTTTTTGCACTAGGGTCCGTAAAACTGTTGAGCCGGCCATGGCTGGGACGTCAGAGAACTTGCCATTTTATCTTCTTAGAGCTCCATAGTTCCTTGTAACCTACGTTTACAAATCATACAACTAAGTGAGCAAATATCATATGGTAAACAGGAACTTGAACTCACTAACGAGCCCGAAACAGCAAAGAAAATGGAAAAAATAGTATGTGATTATTCCGAGGCTGACATCTGTTTAGCTTCTTTTCAATATCTTCATCATCTTCGTCCTAGTCTTCGTCTTTGCTACTGAGTAGCCTATGAAGTGAACAAGAGCTTTCGTTTTATCTACCACGTTTTGATGTCCCGGTACCTCTACCTCTGCCTCTCTTACTAGTAGCTTGTCTTTTACGTCCTTTGCCTCTAGTGTTCTCCTCCTCCTCCTTTAATTGTTATAGAAACAAGAATCATGATGAGACGAACTAATTGCAGTGCACAAATGAATGACAATGTAGGAATTGTTCATACCGAACTGCTGTAACCTTTGTTAAGATCTTCAGGCTCTGCTTCTTCACTTGAAGGAGAATCTCTATCGTCTTCTACAATGGTAGAAGCACTTTTGAAGGAAGCTGAAGAAGATCTAACGAAAGACAGGTTTGTATACCTTATTCAGTTTCTTTGCTTTCTAGTTTACAAAAAAAACACCATTCATAGCATGAGAATAAGCTAGTTGAATGAATTACGTACGGAATTAGCATAATGGAAAGATTTCAGACTTTCAATACGTCACCAAGTCCTTTTTGGGTTATTACAAACTTCATGCTTTTTCTTCCAATGTTTGCTTCTTGTCCTTTCTCGCTACCAAAGTTTCATCAGGATCTAAGGCAGCTACGAGAGCGACTATGGCGTGGTGGCCTGACGGCGGTTTTGGATGATGATGACGATGACCATCATTTCTTTTGTTCAAGCTGAAGAGCCCTACCGCTTCTTCGACTTTAGGGTCACTTACGGCAAGGTCGCAATGTTTGAAAACGTTCCTCCATTTAGGGTACATTATCAACAAATGGCTACTTCTATTTTCTTATTATTATGTATATGTGTGTATTTATTTAAATTACACATGCAAATGGACATGCAGGTAATTCTAATAAACAGAAAATTTCCTGGACCGGAGCTTCGCTTAGTCACCAATGATAATTTGATCATCAATGTTCGCAATGATCTGGACGAGCCTTTTCTCTTGTCTTGGTATCTATTTCTTTACCTCTTTAGGTTAACCTTCTCGTAAAACATCATTTTTAACCCATTTCTCTTGTTCTTTTTAATTTGAACCCAATCCATATGAAATATTTCTACATTCATTTAAAAAGCAATGCAATTTTAACACACACACACACATATATATATATATATATATATATATATATATATATATATATATAAATGCATGTATATAAGTAATGGTAGAAGAAGGCCATTTGCATGCACATGTGCCGTTTGTCTTTTAAATTTCTCGGGTAATATACTACACGTCAATGTTTTCATCCTAATTACAATATCATAAAAAAATATCATAAATATGATAAACACAAACTTTTTTTTTTGATAAATGGAGGAACGGCTTGCATCTAAAGGGAAACTCTTACCAAGATGGAGTGTATGGGACGACTTGTCCAATCCCACCCGGAAAGAATTACACTTATGCCTTCCATGTCGGGGACCAGGTCGGAAGTTTCTTCTACTTCCCTTCGCTGGCCGTTCAAAAAGCCGCCGGTGGTTGTGGTGCCATCCGCATCCTCAGTCGCCCTGGCATTCCCGTCCCTTTCCCGCAACCCGCGGTAGACTTCACCCTCCTCATCGGGGATTGGTACAATGGGGACCACAAGGTATATATCTTAATTATTAACTAATCATGTTTGCTTAGCACAACGGCTGCAGGCTCAAGATTATTGTGGGTTAACACGGCGATTTTTAATTTTTTTTTGGATTCACATTTGATTTCTAGACCGTTTTATTAAATAATGTTTGTTATTTAAAAAGTATTACTATTAATCCACATGTAGAATTTAAAGGCACATTTGGATGGAGGACGCATGATACCTAGGCCTTATGGTGTTGTGGTCAATGGCGATGGAAACTCCGCCTCTACTTCTTTAACTGTCGAGAAAGGTTCATCTTTAAAACTCCAAACTTTAATACGTTAGTTACAAAGAAGAGCACATCTTCGCGATCTCATCACTTTCATGGGTTAATTAACAGGTAAAACGTACAGATTCAGGATATCAAACGTGGGGTTTCAACTGTCCCTAAACTTCAAAATACTATATCATATGTTGAAGCTTGTTGAGGTCGAGGGAACCTACGCAATCCAATCCATGTACACGTCACTTGACATTCACGTGGGTCAATCTCTTTCTGTCCTGGTCACCATGGACCAGCCTCCCGAAAATTATTCAGTTGTCGTCGACACGAGATTCGTCGACGTAGTATCTACATATATACTAATTCTTAAGTACTCCAACCCAAACAAAAGCTCTAGAACTAACCCTAATAGAGAACCAGACAATGATGTAGACTTATCTATTAAACAGGCTCGGTCCATTAAGACTAACCTGACTGCGTCCGGGCAAAGGAAAAATGCTCAGGGCTCATCCCATTATGGTCGAGTCAAGATTTCCAGGACATTAATACTTGAAAGCTCAGCAGGCGTTGTGAATAGGAAGCAACGATATGGCATAAATGGCGTATCATTCGTTCCTGCTGATACACCACTGAAGCTAGCAGATTACTTTAAGATCAAAGGTGTTTACAAAGTAGGAAGCATCCCTGATAAGCCTGGAAGAGAAGGGATGAGACTAGAAACAGCAGTGATGGGAGTGCACCACAAAGATTTTATTGAGATTGTCTTTCAAAACCGCGAGAAGATCGTCCAGACTTACCACCTTGATGGATACAACTTCTGGGTTGTCGGGTGAGAACAATAATGTAATCATATATACATTACGGCAATCTATTAAGACTTGAAGGTCATTGACGTACGTATGTGACTTCTCAACAGGATTGGTAATAGATGGTCTAAATGGTCACAGGCGAGCAGACGAGATTATAACCTCAAGGATGCTATTTCTCGCTCCACTACTCAGGTGACGTAAACTCTCTCCATATATCTATACGTTTTTGGATTTTTTTTGTCATACCACTCCCCGCGGGGAACGTACCCTCCCAAATGAAATTCGCACTAGAGAATCTAAGCAGCAGACCCTTTGGCATTCCTAAATAGTACCACCAGACTGGAATCATTCACTTGGTTCTTAATCAAAGTTGGAAATGTGTGTATATTATTATAGGTCTTTCCAAAATCTTGGACAGCTGTATATGTGGCATTAGATAATGTCGGGATGTGGAACTTCAGAACTGAGTTTTGGGCAAGACAATACCTAGGTCAACAATTCTACATCCGAGTTTACACTCCAGCTAACTCTATCAGAGATGAATATCCTTTGCCTAAAAATGCTTTGTTGTGTGGCCGAGCCTCCAACAGACACAGGCGCGACTTAACTCCCTAGCTCCTATTGACATGATGCCATTCATACCATCTTGAAGGAATTAACCAATATATTCTAATCAGTAATATGATATATCCACACTTTAGTTTACAAAACAAAAAATATCCACACCAAAAAGATAAAAGTTTACCTTTATTTTACACCCATAATCTTCAAAGTACATAGCTTCTGTCTATGTACTTCAAAATACAATTCACATTATGTTTGTAATCATTCTTATTGTATAACTAGATGATAATATGCTCCCTGTGTGGAGTGAGTTTTTTAAAGTATGTTGTATTTAAATACTATAAACAATATTAAACAATATGTATTTTGTTATCCGGTACCATTTTATTCGGTTAGGTTTTGTTCAGTTCGGATCTTTACGGATTTGACTCGAATCTTTGCAAGTTCGGTTTGGGTTTAGGTCCTGATAACTATCTAAAAAGAAACTTTAAATTTCTCAAAATTTAGAAAATAAAAATAATATATAACATATAAATTTTTAAAAATGTATGCCAAAATACTTAAACTTAACATTAAAATTGGTTTAGTTTAAATATTTGAATAGATAATCAAAACAAATTTTAAGTGTTTTGGTATTTTGAGTATCTTATAGCTATTTTAAACATGTATTTTTTACTATTTTTATATATTTTTAAGTATTTTTGATCATTTAAAAACATCTTATGCATTTTGTATATTCCCTTATATATTAAACTGAAACAAAATTAATATATTTAAGTATATAAATTTGGTTCGAATAAACTCGGATACCCGAAATATTTCAATTAGGATCAGATCAGGTTCATGTTCTCTAGATACCAAATTTTTAAATCCGTTCGGATTATCTAACCCTATTTTGGTTAAAGTTATATAATACTTTTTGGGATTGAATTTGGTTTGGTTATTTGCATTCGGATCTTTTTCCTAACCCTATTTTTTGTCACAAATTTTTAAACGAAAGTGATGATAGAATTCATATTTATTTGGGTATTGAAAATTTTTAAAACCAAAATACATTCTACTATGTACGTCGCTCATTTATTTATTATTATTAGAGATTGTTTAAGATCCATTAAAGAAAAAGATGCGATGAATTAAAAAACGTTACCATTGATCACAAAAATTTCAATGTGAGACTTTTACCATTTTTAGTAATTTATAGTTGTTTAAAAAAGTTAAAATATAACATAAAAGAAAAATTCTAAAACTTTTTACTATATGCTTAATTTGATTTTTTTTTAATAATATAAAATCAAACAAAGGGTATGGAGGATAATAAAATTGTTATCAAATCTTTATGGCAATTCTCTCAAATAGCACTTTTTAACTTTTTGTCACAAAAATAGCACTCAAAAAATAAAATGACCAAAATAGCACCTTTTTGTTTTGAAATTTTAAATTTTAAGTTTTTATTTTAAAAAATTTGAACACATTCCTAAAATCCAACCCTTAACTCTAAACCCTAAGTTTTAGATTAATTAACCCAATGATTATAAATGCATATTTAACTTTTAATAAAACTTCTTTTGATCATTTTTTCTCTTTGTGATGCTATTTTTAACACAAAAACTTAGTTTGGTGCTATTTTGGTCTTTTCAATTTTATAATTCATAATTATTAATTATGATATATATATTAATCTTATTAGGTAGTTCTGTAGATTTTATTTAATAAAAGAATAGAGAATATTTTTTGTGCACTACTAATTAATTTGATAGTTAATTTAATAAAAACATAATATCTGCTTAGATAGACCAATATATTTCTCTAGAATTCTGAGAATCATTTTCATGATGATATGTGATTATCAAAAAATATTGTAGGGCTCTAAAATTAATATATAGAGGATATATTTTGATCTGTCCGGAATAACGTAATTTGTCGTTGGTGCAAAAACAATATGGAACTCTATCGTACTCTGAAAAGGTCTAACGCTGTAATTGACTCTGACCATATCATTCTTAAAAAGTTGATTTGACAATATATGAATATACCTCGAGAGAAGTGTTCTTCCTATCTTTTCTTCTGGAATGCCTAGTGGAGATAGACAGGTATGAGATTGACTGTGGATTCAGGATCAACCCACCCCCTCCCCCATCAAGTGGCAATTTTATAAATTGTTTATCTTTTAAGTTTTGTACATGATTCATATCTAAATATATGTATAAAATTAGTATTAGCTGTTTTTAGTGAACTAAATTTTTGGCGGAGTTCATACATATGCCATGTGTAAATTTTCTTTCTAATTCAATTATTTAGTTTAAATAGAAATTGTTTTATAACACCTGGATCCTCTCATTCTAATCCATTGCTACGAACTAGAAGAGTTCGTAGAGAAATTTAGATTTTGATTTAAAATTTGCAAATATTTTTTGTTGGATGTCAAATATATGTTAGGTGCTAAACCGTATTATAACACATAATCATATTTGTAAAAAAAAAAAAAATTTATATATTATATTAGTTATCAGTAATATAAATTATCATTTCATAATTTTATGTTTCTTAAACCTGAACTTTAATTTTTGTTATTTGGTGTGTATATTTACTTAACTTTAATTTTTATTGTTTAGTAAAAACTAGTATATCAAAAAAAAAACTAGTGTATCAGACTATATCTTTACATTTTTTTTATAATAACTCTTTTTATGGCTGAAATATGTTAGTACATAAAACGAAAAACTTCAAAATGATAAATTTGAATAATATGTAATCTAAAAAGAATATGTGCATATCATGGTGAAAGATTAGCAAAAACATTAAAATATATCATGTATTGCCATTTATCTATACTACTATAAAAAGATCATCCTAAAAATCTAGTTACAGATATTATTACATTACACCTATTCATAAATACAATGATCTATATATAACTTGTTCTCGTTATTTAAGTTATCAAACACATGAGTGGAAGCACCGTAACTTAGCAATTAAGATTTAAAAATTTCTACATCTGGGTTTGGAATTCGAGATCCAAACTATGCAATTTCTTTTAGATTACGGAAGATTCATATTTCAAATCCTCATAACATATAGTGTTTGCGGTTGTCGAATTGTTTATGTAATTTTTCTTATAATTGTAATATCATAATAAATCAGCGTTAATAAAAAAAGTTATCAAATAATTATTTTAAATACATACCACAACTAACTCGCGATTTATTTTGTACTATTATAATTTAATCAACATATTTTAATTCACTACTAGATTTTGACCCGCGCAACCGCGCAAATGTTTATTTTCAGTTTACATAAATATATATTTATTTTATACTTTAGTGGTATACACTTTTACATTAATCATATATATAAATGTTTATATAACTATTTCAAATACAATAATTTTATCTTTTACATGTTTTAATTAATTAATTGTTTAAAACTGTGAACTGTATTTTTTGCTTCTTATTATATACTTATCTTATTGTATTTACATTTATTTATAGAACAAACTAATATATGTTTTAAACAACATATTCAAAATTATCTTGTATTAAATTTATGCTCATTTTGACCCGCCGGCCTTTAAAGCTGAATTTTCATTAGCAATATTTTTACGTTTATTAATTTTAGATAATATATTATTATATATACTAAAGTCAAAGATATGTTAGTTTTTTATACATGTAATATATGGTTTTCGAATGTTAAGTCATTACGTCATGGTATTATATTTTTATCATAAATATTCATATTTATGAAAATAAAATTTATAATATAACTTTATTTTATTTAGTTCGATATAATAATTTTATTTTAACATAAATTATTATTATAAGTTAGACAAAATAATATACTTTTTTTTTTCATTTTATAGATGATAACTGAATATATATTAATGTATAATAATAGGTCATGGCTAATTAATAAATTAGTTGATATATTTACATAAACTTTTTGAAAATCATGATATTGTTAAAATATTTTTCAAAAGATTTGTGAAAATAAATATTTATATGAAAATGAAAAGATATTATGATTTAAATATCATATTATTAGATTTAACGAAATACATGTTGATTTTCATACATGTACTATATAGTTTACTAATGTTAACATGTTTTACCAACGTATGAATGATTATGATTATACAATAGATAAAATATGATTAAACTTATATTTTTAATTTTATAAAATATAGTAATGTATAATAATATTTCATAACTAATTTCTAAATTAGTGAAAATATTTTCATATAGTGTCTGAAAATTAAGATCTTGTTAAAATCTCTTAAAAAGATTTGTAATATTTTTTAAATATATATTTTTATTTAAAAAGGAAAGATACCAAAAGATATTATGATTAAAGTAGTTAAAATATTCTATATAGTTTTTTTTTTGAACGTCTGGATCGATTATTATCGATTAATTATGCTATTACAATGATGAGAATATTACAAAGATGATTTTACAGCCGATAACTCTACCACCATGTGAGAATACACGCCTGACTGCACCACTCTGAGCCGTCCTATGACATCCATGTTCGATGGTACGCCCTGCACCAAGCTAAAGATCTCCTGTAACATGTTTCTCCATAATCTGCATAATTTGGTATTTTCTGGGGTTTGAACCCCAGACTTCCGGGTGTAGAAGCAATTGAACCCTTAGTCAAACCACTAGACCAAGGGGGCTTCCACATTCTATATAGTATTAGTATTAATAAAATACTAGATTTTAACCCGCGCTTTTAAAGCGCGAAATATTTTGCATTGTGAATACTCAATATAAAATTTGTTAATTGTTTTGTAAGAGATGCTAAAATAAGTAAATCCGTTCTATTTAAAAGTTTTTCATTTAGACCTTGAACCGTTAAGACCACTTAACTTTTTGGATTTAATAAGGTTGTCTATTTAGACAATGATAACTATATTGGTTTTTTTAGATTTGTTTATACTTAAAATAAACAAAACTCTAAAATTATTTTTAAAAAAATTTGAAATTACATTTAAACTGTATTTTTCTAAAATGTTTATATTTATATTGAAAATATGAAAAACAATTTGCAAAAGAAAAAGAAAAAATTCATGATAGGTGCCATTATTATTTTGAAATATTTTATTTTTGACATAATGATCTAGACTGGGGTTGATATAGATTTTATGGTAATTATAGAATAAGCATTCAATGGCTATATAAGAAAAACAATATTTGTATAATAAGTAATGATCTTTACAAAATCATAGGATTATAATTATGAGAACAAAAATCTCCATAAATATTCTGTAATAAATTAATAAAATAACTGCTCAAGAAATTTCTGATTATACGGAACACAATTTTGATTTTATTGTTAAAATATTTGAATTCATGGAGAAAAAAATAAATTTAGATAGATTATAATTATTTAGTTGAAGGTATCAGCGATTTATTTTTTTCTATTTTAGGTGACGTAACCAATTTATATATCTATCTAAATCTCAAATTGACTGAAGAACCGAAAAATCTTAGTTTTTAATTTTTGGGGAAACACAGATTATTTGTTGGATATTTAAAAAACCAAAATTCATATTATTCAAAATTTTGAACAATAAGACACTACAATTGATTTTTAACTCAATCACAGGTTTACTAAAAAAATATGCTGTGTATTTCATGTTTGCATGGAAATATAACAACGAACCTAGAAATGACAAAAATAAAATAAAAAAATAACAAAGAACCTGGTTGGATTTACTACCTAGATTTTTGGAAGTTGGGCAATATCTATCCTAAAAAAATGTATTTAAAATTCTTATGTGACTTATATTATTTAAATCTCAATCTAATTCATATCAACCTTTATGTCTCATATAGCTAACAAACTATTAACATTTCGATAATAAATCAAACATAAGTTTATTTGTCAAATTTTAGTAAATTGTTGTAGTATATTATGGTACACGTTATAGTAAATTGTTGTAATAAAAAAGCCTGAAACAATCTATTTGTGTAGCAATATATTTACATCTCAATCTAATTCATATCAACCTTTATGTCTTATATTGTTAATAATTATTGATATTGATGGAAATGTTTTGTTTTGGGGATAATTAACAAAAACTGGCTCTGGGGTTTGTGTACTGGGTTTTGATTTTTCGTTTAGTGTTTAGACAAATATATGTTTTTTTTCTCTTCCAGATGTTATAGGTGATACATGTAGTTTCAAAAGTATTAGACAGGCATTACTTTGTTATACATAAGTCACAAAATAGCATCATACATTAATCATGTTGCGGGTTTATAAGAGAGCTTCAATTATTTTGACATGTTTCTGTGTGCATAATGATGTATTGACTTAGATGTGAAATACATATGTTTGGATGATATATACATAAAGTATTCGTGTATAATATAAATGTTAAAAATCTTTTAAATATAATAGCTGATTTGTATTTTAGAAGTAAGATATATAATA
The DNA here is from genome assembly GCF_000801105.2 of Raphanus sativus. Taxonomy (NCBI): domain Eukaryota; kingdom Viridiplantae; phylum Streptophyta; class Magnoliopsida; order Brassicales; family Brassicaceae; genus Raphanus; species Raphanus sativus. The sequence continues at coordinate 9,349,012 of NC_079519.1, forward strand.
AGGAAACCTTGTCGTAGATATAGGAAATTTAGTTGAATATATAGTTGAGAAAAATAATTAAAAATGTTCCAAAAAAGGTAATGGCATTCTAATGTAATTATCTCCAAAAACTAATGGCAGAATCCTATGAGGGATTCTGCTTTAATAGTATAGATATTTCATAAAAATTAAAGAATAGTCCAAATTAAAAAAAATCACACATGAAAGAAGTCATGACTTATGTTTTAATATATAAAACTAGATTCTGACCCGCCCTTTTAAAGGGCGGGTATATTTTATGTATTAAATCTTTTTGAGAAATTTAATTTTTTATATTTGTGTTATTTTTTGTAATTATATTTATGTTTAATATTAATTTAATATAATTTTTGGTAACTATATTAAATATGTCAAGTTCCATAACTATACATTTGTGATATATACATTTTAAAAATTATTTTTCAACTTTATTCTTAAAATTTGCAATATATTATATTTTCTTAGTGACCTAACATAGTTAGTCAAGAATATTCGTATCCAAAAGACCCTACTTGAAATCGACCCGGAAAATCAAAGTCTCATACTCTATAAGACCTGGCATATATACTCAAACGATTCTTAATGTGTTATATCCAAAAACTATTATCAAATCCAACATGCACTGAAAATTAAAATCAAATCCAACTGGCACCAAAAACCGAACAAATTTTTTGAAAATGTTTTAAATTTTTTTTTTTAATATTATGTTTTATATATGTAAATGGTTTAATATAGTCTTCACTAAATTTAAATAAAATCACATTTGAGAAATATTTTTTATTCGAATAATCTATTTAAACCCTGTTAAACTAAATGAATTTATATGAATATAGATTTGACTCCTAGAATGTTTTTGTTAGTTAAATATATACTCAGAATTTAAATTAGATATGGAACATATTATTAGGTAATAAATAGAAACAAAGAAAAAATACAAAAGTATAATTATCATTTTAAATATAGAAAAGCATATACGTAATACTATTTTCTTGGGATAAGCGTTGAAGTTACTATAATTATGGAGTAAAAAGATATATCACGTTATATTTAAATGCAGTTTGGCTATTCCACGTGGTATTAAGAGGTGGTTATTTAAATGCAGTTACATAATAGATATACACTAAATATATATCAATAATTAGAAGGTAGTTATAAAATAAATTGGACTTAACTATTATCAACCGGACATGTTCCAGATTTAATAGTATTGATTTATTTAAAACAAAAAGATATCAAAAGTATTATGATTAAATTAGTTAAATGATTCTATACAGTATTAGTTTTAATAAAATATATTTCATAAAAATTAAAGGATAGTCCAAATTAAAAAATCACATATGAAAGAAGTCATGATTTATGTTTTAATATATAAGATATTCAAAAATGTATATATAAAATTATTATACGATTAGGTCTCAATGTGATTTTGGTTTTGTATTAGCCGTCCGTTATGACTAAAATAGGACACCATATAATTCACGTGATTTATAAGTGTATTATATGATAACTTCACATTGTAAAATAAAGGTAATAATATCAAGCATAATATGTAGTTGTCGTAGATTGTTACTATAATATTCTAAAGATGTTAATGATATTCTAAAATAAGAAGTGCATATAGGATTGATATTAGGATGTTTATAAAGATTATTTTAGCTAGTCTTATTTTGTAAAGTTAATGAATAGGTCCAAACAACTTTTAAAGTAAATTTATTAAAACTCGCTCTCTGTGTATTTTTGTATGCTACATTAGATAACTAACATTGTTTTTGTTATTATTTATTCTCACAATCTTCATTAAGTTTTAAGTAACACCTAAACCCACTACGAAAACGCCTAAACCTTATATAGAGCATGACTGGCTTCTTCGGTACTACCCATAAACACAACTTTTCCAGTTAGTAGTGGTTGACAGTGTTTCAAAATAATCACACAAACCGCTATAAATCGCTTTAAACCGTTCTGAACCTTTTTAAATCAAAAATTGGTTTCAACTAGCATTTTCGTTTGCGGGCGGTTGCGGAGAGATAAATAAATATAAAATTAATTTTTAAAATGTTTTAAATTTTTAATTAAAAATTTAAAACTAAAAATTAAAAATAGAAATATTATAAATAAAAATATATACACATTTTATATGTAACTTTAAATTCACAAACAGTATCATATTTTTTTATAATAACAACAAACTAGCTATTCATTAGAATTTTTTTAAAATTAGTATACATACAAGTATAAATATACATATATATATAATGAAATAAAATATTCTTTTAAAAGTTTCAATATAAATCATCAAAAAAATTAAAATTATAACTTTCAACTAATGAAAAATAAATAAATAAACAAAATATTATTATTATTCATCTTATATTAATAACTATTATATTTTATCACAGTAGTATGTTTTTATATTTTTATAATGTTATAATATGTTTATATTGGTAATTTATTATTAAGCCGATGCAATATCTTATAATCAACCAGTCACAAATATCCCGCAAACGCAATAATTTCCAGACGTTTTGCCAGTCATTCAAAATGCTAAATAATGCTTGAAACCGCAATCACCCGCATCCGCAAACTCCCGCAACCAAAACCGCAACTGCTGAGTTTGAACCAGTCGGGCCCATATATTATACGTTATCTCGAACTATAATTTTTGAAACTCAATTAATCGTTATATTGTCAGATTTATGAAATATTAGAGATTATACTAATTAGTTAATTCCTCAAAATAAATTCTTATTTAGAATAAAAATATAATATATAAATAAATTCAAAAAGATATATTTTCGTGATTATTATCTTTTTTTTACAATTAATCTACGAATTGAATTTGTATCATATTGAGATTTTCATAACCAAAATACTTTAAATTTTTTTAAGAAAAAAAAAATTTCTCTATCTATAAGCTTAAAAATATCCAATCATATTTTGTAGAAAATATATATTAATCATATAACATTCTATATTTTCACTCAAATATCTATCAACCACATTATTTCAAGTGTTTTCCACATGCAAATTGAACAGAAATTACTTTTAAAACAATTTTTTTTAATTTTATAAAATAATTGGTTGGGATCTGCATTAGAAAAAAAAAGAAATTTACTAAAACGGAACAAAAAACAGCATGATTGTCCCTTTGGTATAATATCATTTTTGAGTTGTCCCTTTAGTATAATTTTTTAATATTTCCAAAATTAACTCTTGATTAATCAAATTAAACAGATAAAACATAATTTAAAAGTTTAATTGAGTTTTAGAGAGTTGATCAAAACGAAAAAAAAAACATTTTAAAAACGCTAAAATTTTAAAATTTTTTTTATTAAAAAGTTTAATAAAACTAAAAGTGTACAAATATTTTAAACTTAAAAAATAAACTTTTTAAACCTTTTTATAAATTTTATTTAGTGTTTTTTATTAAAACTTTTTATAAAGTTTTATTTTTATTTTTATAAATTTTATTTTTATTAAAATTTATTTAAAACATTTTAAAAAGTTTTATTTTTATTAAAAACATTTTAGAAAGTTTTATTTTTATCAAAAAAAATTACAAAGTTTTATTTTTATCTTTTTACAAACGTTTTAAAAATCTTAAAATTAAAAAGTTTAAATTTTTTTTATTTAAAAGTTTAATAAGAAGGAAAAAACGTTTTTAAAAAAGTTTAATAAAATGAAAAAAAAATCTTAATATTTTGAAAAGGCAAATCAATCAAAACACGTTTTTGGGAAGTTAGAATATCTTTTTAAGAGAAACTTCCTTAATTATCGCAAAAACATGTTTTCTTGTTCGTAGAAGGCACCTTGTAGAACCATGACAAAACTCTGGAATGCAATTTGTACCTCATGTAGACGTTCGAATAGTGTCTAGATTTCGCATTCCGAGAATTTTAGAATACTTCATAAAAGTAGAAACTGCATTCGACACAAAAGTTTATATCTTTACAATTAGTATATTTCGCATTCTCCATATCTAGAATTTTAATTAAAAGTAGATGGTTCGTCCTAAGAAATAGATGAACTTGTTTAATCTAGATTTGTTTTCTACTAACTCTTTTTCCGTAGAATACGAAATTTACTTTTAGTAGAACGTAATTTAATAATTTTATTTATCAAGTTTTTCAACCAAAGAAAAATACAAGTTTGTGTGTATGGATATTTTATTTATTGTTTATATTTTTTATACATTAATTTTTTGATTCATAAAACTATTTATCTAATTAAGTTTCAGAAATAGAAAAGGTAAAAGAATACAAAAATGGTTTTAGACCAAATGGGTAAACATGCTGAATTTTTGTTCCATTTTAACAATTTTCCCACTAAAAATGGGTAACAACGATTAATCTATAAAATTAAAATGGTATCATGTTGCTAGACATTTACTATTTATTCTCAATCTAACAACTTACAAATAAACCTACTTATTGTTAGATGTCGTTTAGACATGAATATTGGCATGATAAATTCTCTCATTCTACTGTCAAGTATATGAGGTTATGAGGATTAGATCATCGTCTGATCCTAGCTGTCATTCTCATAAAACCAATAAAAATAAAAAAAAAATCAAATTTGACAAAAGGTGTTTGGATAACAAGAAACTAACACAAAACAACATGATAAGTTTTTGGGTTTTTACCGAGTTTTATGAGGTTCATTAATATCAAGTTTTAACTAATTTCAGACCAGATTATATACGGATCACCAGATCTACTGGTTCGCCTGCAAACTGGATCAGATATGAAAACAGTGTTAAAACTATTAAAAACCCTGTAAATCTATTAAATTAGCCCAAAATCTACCAAGTAAATCTTATGCCTCACTAACTATTACAAAATATACACAAAATGTAAAGATGATGTATATACAAAATTTCAAAAAAATACTAATTATATAATTTTAACCAAAAAAATCATTTACTTTCTCGTTATAATACAACTTTATAATTTAATAATGTAAATCAAAACCAAATTAATAATTCATATCAAACATTTTTATTAACCCAAAAGAACTCATACTTTTGAAACTCAAATCAAAATCTAGTTTCTCATAAATCATGAGTAAAATAGTTTTTGAAATAAAATAGTATAAGATTAAATTAAACAAAAAAATATAATTTGCGGTGAGCGTGGATCGAACACGCGACCTTCAGATCTTCAGTCTGACGCTCTCCCAACTGAGCTATCCCCGCTTGATATTTACTGTGTTTAATTCTGGTGCTTGATCGCATTTTACATATTACTGACATAAAATACCAATGCTAAGCAAAGATATTTTGATATGAAATATATTTCCTCATTGATCAACAACAAAACTCAAAAAGAGCACGATAAAAAGTACACTACAAAATTCTCACTACACATTTCACAAAGACTCATTAGTATTTGGTTGCTCTTTTAAGTCGCTAAAAAAGCAGAAAAAAAGAAAGATATAAAGCTTCGTTGTGAGCTGGGACGTCAGAGAGCTTGCCATTTTATCTTCTTAGAGATCCATAGTTCCTTGTAACCTACGTTTAGAAATCATAACACTAAGTGAGCAAATATCATATGGTAAACAGGAACTTGAACTCACTAACGAGCCCGGAACAACAGAGAAAATGGAAAAAATAGTATGTGATTAACATACCCGAGGCTGAGATCTGTTTAGCTTCTTTTCAATATCTTCATCATCTTCGTCCTCGTCTTCGTCTTTGCTACTGAGCAGCCTATGAAGTGAAGAAGAGCTTTCGTTTTTTCTACCACGTTTTGATGTCCCGGTACCTCTACCTCTGCCTCTCTTAGTAGTAGCTTGTCTTTTACGTCCTTTGCCTCTAGTGTTCTCCTCCTCCTCCTTTAATTGTTTGTTATAGAAACAAGAATCATGATGAGACGAACTAATTGCAGTGCACAAATGAATAACAATGTAGGAATTGTTCATACCGAACTGCTGTCAACTTTGTTAAGATCTTCAGGCTCTGCTTCTTCACTTGAAGGAGAATCTACATCGTCTTCTACAATGGTAGAAGCACTCTTGAAGGAAGCTGAAGCAGATCTAATGAAAGGCAAATCACGGACATGACATTAGCTAGCTAGTGATGCCAATCAATGCCTTGCACGTCCCTGAATCCTACCCGAAATTGGTTAAACGTTATGACAGAAAAGTTTTACCTTTGAGACTGGCGCAAACCAAGAGAACCATCAAGAGTGGTTTGCTTCATCGCACTTGAGGCCTTACCTCGGCCTCTTCCTCTGGTTGGGGCTTTAGCTCTACCACGGGATGGAGCAGTGGATGAACCTCTCCGTCCTCTAGTGGCAGGCACTGAACCAGAGATCTGTGTCGTGTCTTCATCATCACTGAAAGAAGCATTCGCGATGCCACTGCTCCTTTTCGTCAAATTCTGTACCAATCCCAGGTAGAAAACAACAGCATGACAGAGGTGAATGTATAATCAGAAAGTGCAAGGAAATTCTAAGGAGAATATGAACCTCTGATGTCAATCCAGTGGATAAAAACTGCGAGGAGCCACTGGCTCGAGTGGACCTATCTTTCAAGCGTTCCTGCACAAAAAAATAGTGCAACTCAGGTCGATATTTTATCCCTTCCCACAATCTACGAGGTAAAAAATAACAGAAACTAAAATTGGCTTGCCTCTAAGCACTCTCCCACTTTAAGAATCAGATCGTCCTCCTCAAATTTCTGGGCATTTGAATCTTTTGCAAGTTTACCCTGCAAAAATAGGAAGAGGATGATCATAAAACCAACAACCACGAGAATATCATTAAAAAAACAATCGTGCTACATCCATACGCAGACCTTAGTTTTCAATGGTGAACGAAAAAAAAAAAAGAAGTACATACACGAGTCTCTTGAAGATTGTACTGAACGCACGAGTAGAAAGCTAGTTTATCATCCTTGTTCACAAAATTTTGAAGAGCAACGTCAAGATCGTTAACTGGAAGGATCTCCATTTTCTGCATAAGAGGATAAGAGTGATTGTTGCACAAAAAAAAAAGGATAGGAGTGATTATCCCGTTGTGTATTCGAGCACATTTCGTAAGTTATTCAATCAAGTCTATATCACTCTTTGGTGAAAGTTCAACAAGGGTGAAGTCAATAACACAATCATAAGGATAGAAGGTTGTGGGATGTACCAGGTTGCTTTCAGCTACTAGTGCTTCTATATTTTGCTGGTTTAGTTCTTCTGGACGGAGCCGCTCAGAATCATCGATGGTGCCTGTGAAATGGAAGATAGAAATATATGATAACTAAATCACATTAGATAAAACGCAACAATATTGTCCAACTGTGATAGTCGAATGCCCCCTACCTTCGCGTTGACCTTTCTTAGAAGCTTTGGAGAATATTAAAATGTCCTGGGGATTTGCAACCTGTAAATGTTTCAGAATTTGTCACAAGTTAACCAAAACATTGAAGAAAGATGGTGAACATCAAGTTATACCAACTAATTTTCAGGTACCTTTCCCACATATTTCTGTCCAAACCTTTGAGGATTTATCGTCATAAATCCAGAGTAATCTACCTGAAAATTGAACCTGATCTCAGTCTTTTTTTGGTCATTGAAATGTAACGCTAGAGTATGAGTTTGTGGTTATGGGTGTCCATGCCTCTACTTGTGTTGGACAATAAATGTTTAATTATGTGAGAGTTGCTAGAACTTGCAGCAGTGTGAAGGAAACTTGGAAGCCGGAAACAAATTACCTTGATTCGAACCAATGGGAGCTGGATATCTGATCTGTTGACAGCTTTTTTGCTGGCTTTTTCTATTAGATCTCTGACCTAACGATTTTGTAGATATTATTACAGGCACTCAGTGACTTGTTAAACCTAATCAGAAAGGAGGCAGGAGAAAAACAAATATCCACACAAAATACGAGAAAAGTGAATAGTTACCACTTTATCCAAGTGTTCGAGAATTGAGTTTTGATCATTTGGATCAATATCATCTTCATCCTTCAAAACAATCTGCACTTCGAAAACATGTAAGCAAAGAAGTCTGCAACCGCATAACATACATGGAAAATAATTTTTTACCTCTGTATACTCAAAAGGCCTCACAGATGTCAAAGGTATCTTCGTAGGACGATATTGATTGCCCTGAAAGTCGTACATTTGAAATTACTTAGGTTAGAGCAAAACCCCAACTGAAGCAAGTAGATTAAGTAATACGATAAGTTTCAGATTGTTTGCTGAGGAACCTTGATTTCTAAGAGAAGAACATGCTTTGGCTTCGATTCCCCATCAATAAGTGATGTTGCCACAGAAGATCCTGGTTGTGTGATGTGGAAGCCCATTCCAGATACCTCCTTCAAAAGTTTAAGCGGTTCTATCTCAGAGACAAGGCACATTGTGCCTCACATTTATTTAAATGCAATAACTCCAAGAATCAACGGACCTGGGGGTCGATAAGGCATTCATGCTCATGGCCCCACACAATGAAGTCGAGAAACCGTGGAAGAAAGTGTTCACTTATTGCATTTTTGGGGTTTGATTTCACCCTGCAAGTCATAGAATATGAGTATAAAACCAAAAATTTCTGATATAGAATCTAAAACATACTATTGCAATGGGATCAACCTATTTTGATGAAGCACAAGAATATTGAACCAGTCAGAAACGTCACATCCTTCTTGAACTTCAGGCCTCATCCACTGGATAGCGTGTGGGGTCTGTAAAACCAACAAGGCAATAAATACTAACACAGTAAACAATTGTATAGCAAAAGGTGAGGAATCCTCTGGATTACCTGAAACATTCTGTTGAGACGTTCATCCCTGATGTTTCCTAAACCATACAGAGCCACAGTTGTTGAACCCTGAATATTAATTTGATTAAATGTTAATCCAAGAAACCAGAGAGGGGCCAAGTGCCTAGGTTACAAATTCTTTGTACCAACCTTTCTCATAAGTATTGGGTAGAGAGTAATCTGGCCAACACCTGAGCCACCAAGATTCATCTTTCCAAAATAATTCACGAGGTTACATGCTGAGAGAATATCAATTGCAGAAAGGTTGTCCTGTTGCCAAATGCCACAGAAAAGAAGAATGAAATAATATGCTTAATGAAGAAGCTCAAGTTCACGAAATAAACAAGTTCCATACATATTCAAATGAATTTTCATAACCAAATAATGAAAATGTAAGTTATGTACCACTCCAGCTGGATCGTCATGGTTTCCATGAATACTAAACACGGGCAAGCCTACATTGAAGTGTGGATCCTCATAATTTACATGACCAAAACTGTAGCAAGAAAATTAATAGATTCATATACATGTGAGTCAATGTGCCAAATCAGCTCAACATGTTTCCTGATATGATTAGACTAACAGCAAAAGAGAAGAGTCTCACGCATTTTGAAAATTAACAGTCTGGTCGCTGACCACTTGAAACTGCACCGGTTTATCATTAAGGCAATGGCGACGAAGAATCTCAATGGCCTTAACTAGCGTAGTTCTAGAGGGTTTATTCTCATGAAAAAGATCACCTCCAAGGAGTAAGAAGTCCACCTGTTTGAAATAATGAGAAAAAAAAAGAAGAAAAAATGAAAATAGTGTCGACGGAAAGGATGAAAATGAAAACCTGTTTATCCTCAGCAATAGAACAAATCTCTTCAAAAGCCTTGAAGGAATCGTGGCGCCTTATTTCATCCTTCTCCATGTATCCCAAGTGGCAATCAGTTGCGACAAGTATCCGAAGAGTATCACTCAAATCCTCTCTGTCGAACATACACTTAACACACTCAGTTCTAGAAAACAAGAAGTAACAGTTGATGTAGAGATGCCAATATGTATATGTATATGTATATACTACACAGCTTAAGAAAATGGTAAGAGAATAAATAATGTTTAACAGCATCGAAGTCAAGCAATCATTTTTGGTTGATACAGAACATGAAATATCTTACTGTATAGTCAGTACGCTTTTAGTGTGCAGCTAGCATACACAGAACAAAGCCAAAAAAGCTCACCTAGACATGATGGGCAAGCACTTGCAGTCCTGTAAACCTGAAAAAAAATACAAAAAAAATAAAATTACATGATCTGTTCACACTTTCATAACAATAAAGAAGTTAACAAGGAAGGCCTCAGTGAAGAATGAAACAACATATCAATGATTGAATCCATTATTGTGATAAGAAAAACATAGTAAGGGGTCACTTTCTTTGGAGGTCGTTCAGCAAACTCACTTCTAAAACCCTAAAAGACAGTGGACCTTGATAAACCCTTTATATTATTTAAAAAAAAATTGATATTCAATAAACGAGGTCCGAAATTGATTATAAGCAACCAAAACTAAGTTTAAAATCAGTAGAATCGTTTCCAGTGTCGCACTTTCTCAGCAGAGTGGAAATAGAACCCTAACCTGGTCTTCGAGAGGAATAAAGTGAAGCGACGGAAACGAGACTGAGAATTGGAGTGACAGAGTTCGGAGGGAACTTTAAAGCCCAGTAGCGAACGAGACAGAGAATTGACCAATTTAGGGAGACGACGACGACGACCAAGTGTTCTTAAGTATAGAGGACCCTTAATGGGCCAAGTTGTTACTCGGTTTGGGCTTTATAGTCTTTACACGAAGACAATTCTATCGTTCCCTAAATTGGATGAAATAGAAAAAAGCCCAAACAAACCGAATAATAACTTCGTGTAAAGACTAGACTATAAAGTTCCCTCCCTGGTTCTGTTTGGGCTTTTCTATTTCATCCAATCTTCAAAATGGTCTTACTGTTTTGGCCCATTAAAGCAGCGCACGAGTTTCTTTTACTTCTACACCTGAGGGTTTAAATATTTGAAATGATTGGTTTTTGATTTTCTATAAAATCTTCAAATTCTGCTAGTGCCACTGCTGCTACCAAAAAAAAAATAGAGGGAGATTTTAGTAAGCAAAGATATGCCAAGGAGAATATATGTCGACTGCAAAATAATAATAAGATCTGTAAATTACAGCGAATATGTAGAACAACGGTCTGAAATATTTTAATATGATGAGATAAGAGTATATGAGGTGGGATACGGTAGAGAGTGATAGTTAGAATTGACATATGCAAGATATGTACATATTCTCAGAAGTGACAAATGAACATGTTGGAATCTAGTGAACAAGGAAGCTCAATTACAGAAAATACTTTCTTATACTACCCAACAAAAATGAACACTTCATGTGACTCTAGCCAACACACATATCTTCTATCTTCCACTTTTCAATTATCGACTCATTCTCAATTCTGAAATAAACTACCCCATGTTTAAGAATTTTTGGTTAGAAGATATATCTTCAGCCTTAACTTAGAATATATTTTCGTACCTAATATTTATCTTCTATAATTATTCTACTTGTAGAAAATAGAGGTTGTAGAACTTTGTATTATATATATTCTGACCCAAAAAAAAACGGATGTATCATCCAATGATCAGTGAGTAAATTAGAGGGTAACAAAGAACAATATATACAATGAGCCGAATGCCTACAAGGCGCTTATATATGCAGCCATTATAACAACACATATTTGTTTTACCATTTCATCTACGAGCATAAGAACCAACCAGCGGAGAGAGAAAGAGTAATGTATAATTTGTGTGTGTGTGTGTGTGTCCACTGTTAAAACCGTTATTCTATTGTAATTAGCGTATCATTATATAGATACGCACACATGCATAGTACTTATTCTCGAATTCATATTTTCTGACATTGTCTTATCAGCTTATGGTACAATTCTTTTTTTCTTTCTTATGGTACAATTTTGTTTTGTTTCAATCGTATTCCATTTATTACTATTATAACGAGATCTATTATTTTACTAATTTAACAGGATCAATAATGCTTCATGTATTATTGAATCGACAAGGATATATATATAGTCGCCATCTAAATGTTTTGTTTGCTTCTAGTATAGTACAAAAAACTCTGATAAAAAGATAAGAGAATTTTACACCCAAAAAAAGATAAGAGAAAAAAAAAATCAAGAACAGAACGAAAAGAGTTCAAAATTATTAAGGGAGAAAATTTTGATGACGGAAGAAAGTATTAAGAGCACCTCCAACAATAGGTTAGGAAGAGTTCTAAGTATTTAAGAAAAAGTAAAAAAAAAAAAAATTAAGCAAGAAAAGATGAAAAATTCTAGTTTTACAGATTTTTAGAAACTGTTAGTATACCTAAGAAACGTAAGAGGTAATTAATGTTTTTATTGAGTTTAGAAAAATAAAATATAATTGAATAACTATAATACTATTATTTTTTTTCTTTTAGAAACTTATGTAGTTTCTTATTGTTGGAATTTATACCGAATGTTACATGTTTGTAACTATAATTGCGACCTACTAGTCAACTACGTCGAAAAATGCAAGATATTTTTCTGCAATATATTTATCTTTAATTAGTTGTTTTTGATGCCATAGTAAGTGTATAATCTATAAATAACATGCTTAAATAAAATTATCAAAAGAAAAATGCTTAAGTAAACTATAACAGAAACAACCAGAAAATCACAAGGGTGCTAATGCTATGGTAAGTTAAAGTAAAAATTAAGAATATCCTCTTTTCTATAAGACAACGTATCTCTCTCAAAAAAAAAAAAATCATTGTAGAACTTCGCATTCTATTAATTTATCACCGCTCTCTCTCTCTATCTCTCTTGCATGCTCTAGTACTCCCCATGGCAACCGAGCAAGAATTCACACGTGCGTCACGCGTCTCACGCGCCTCAAGCAGCATAGGATATTATTCAGACGAAGATTACACGACGGAGGAAGAGGAGGACGAAGAAGAAGAGATGGAAGAACTTGAGGAAGAGGAGGACGAAGAAGAAGAGACACATGTGGGGGTCACGTGCGGAATAAGAAGAAACGGGTCATCGAGTAGCTATAATAAATGGATGATGTTGGGTCGAATACTTGACCCGAGATCCAAATTGGTTCAAGAATGGAACAAAGTCTTTCTCCTTGTGTGCGCGACGGGCCTTTTCGTAGACCCACTTTTTCTCTACACCATATCAGTGAACAATACATGTATGTGTCTCCTTGTAGACGGTTGGCTCGCTCTCACCATCACTGCCGTGCGCTCCATGACCGATCTTTTGCATTTGTGGAACATTTGGCTTCAGTTCAAGATTGCTTGTCGGTGGCCTTATCCCGGTGGAGATAGCGACGGCGATACTAACAAAGGAGATGAGACACGTCTCCGTACGAGTAGAAGAGTTGCTCCGCCTTACGTTAAGAAGAAAGGGACGTTCTTCTTCGATCTCTTCGTTATTTTACCATTACCTCAGGTTAGTAAACCAATACGTTGTACTCTTCTTTTCTACCCACAAATAAATATTATTACTTTCCCCGTGAATACGATAAACTAATCTTAAGTAATTACTTAACATATAGTTATAATATGCAGTAACTAATCATAAACCAAGTAGGTCCTTTATATGATATCTTTGTTTTCTGACAGTATTCTAGATAGTATGTTAGTCGAGGCACAAACATATCTTTGTGGAACATTTGAATTCAGTTCAAGATTGATATACTCTTACATAACTAAGCGAGATTTCTTGTGAGTTCATAACTGGGACAATTACCAACTTTGGTTTAAAGGCACAAACATAGTAATCGAATCTAGAACGGAACTAAAATTGACTAATCTAGGAAAAAATCTTATATCATATGGTCTGAACTTGACTAAGCTGAGAAAAAATCTTGGATAATTAATTATATGGTCTGTAATAACTCTAACTTAGTCTAACCTAATCATGTTCGTGTGTGGACCAAATGAAATGATACATATTCGTTTTCAATCTATCTTTTCGTTTGGTACATTTTTGTTTTTTTTGTTATAATTTAGTAACCATTATTTTTGAAAATGAGAGCAGCTGGTGTTGTGGGTGGTGATACCTTCTGTTCTAAAGATAGGCTCGGTGACTCTGGTGGTGTCAGTTTTGCTTGTATCATTCCTCTTCCAATATCTACCGAAGATCTATCACTCCATTCGCCATCTCCGTCAAAATGCTACTTTATCAGGTTACATATTCGGCACCGTCTGGTGGGGAATAGCACTCAACATGATCGCTTATTTCGTCGCTGCTCATGTAAGTCTTTTGATAAAACATGAACTATAAATTTCAATGATTAAGATCAAATATAACTATGTTTAACAATTCCTAAGTGAATCAGCAATGTCAAAAATTATTTTTCGGCTAAAATTTTTGAGCAGTTGTTTATAAGTCTAACTATATACTTTTTATTCATTTTGTTCATCAAAATAGAATACAAATTTCAGTAATATAGTAATGCATGTTTACAAATTTTGTCTGCATATGTTTGTGTGTGTGTGTTTGTGGGTAGTTTCTTTAAATTAAATTACTCATATATGGAAAAGGATTGATTTTTCAGGTGCCAGGTAATTAATTATATGTAATTAATTATATGTTATATGATTTTGGTTGTCAGATTATTTAAAATGCTACCTAAAGTATTGTCACATGGACCTTTTCCATTTCTGTGGGAGTCTTCTTTTGAAACAGAAATATTTCAGAAAATGCCAAAATAAGAAAAGATTTGTTAGGAGGAAGGTATGATTCTCTGAATCACAAAGTCGCAATCAAATCATTTAATGAAATTAGACACAAGTTGCATAGGCTTTTACGTATGATTAAATAAGAAAGACTAGGTTAGAATAACAAATTATGCAATCATGAGCTCCCTTTTCCAAATACATATTTCACATTTTCACTTTTGGTTGTCCCTCAATGACTCATCACACCTTTTAGCTAACATCGTATGAGAATTTATTAGATTTTCCAAATCAATCATAAACGTATTAAGTTGTAATTAAATATCAACTAAAATCGGCAAGAAAATATATTAGCTTGCCAATTTTAGGGGTGTCAAAATTGAGCTAGCTCGCTCAGCTCAGCTCAGCTCGTAGTAAGCTCGGCTCTTTCATGAGTTAGCTCAGATCAGCTCATTTATTATATGAGCTTCAATATGTAAACTCGTACTCAGATCATCTAGATCATGAGTTAAATGAGCTAACTCGTGATCTAACACAAAATAATTATAACTATATTAAATTAAACATCGATAAAATTACTTCTATAGTATTATTCAAAATTTAATAAAACTATTAATCATAAATAACTTACCGTGAGTTCTGAGTTACGATAAGCAAAGTGAGAGGAGACGTATGTCAAATTTGAGATCAATGAAATTTCTGAGAGAGATGATATGGTTAACGTGGGTTTATATAGAAGATTTTGATAATTTCTAAACAGGATAGTCTCTTTTTTCTTTCTTCGGAAAAAGTATAGATAACTTTTAAAAGTTTTATTCCTATATTACTTATGTATATTTTATATTTTAGTTTTAAAGATAAATATGATAAATATAAAAATTATCTTTTTCCATAAGAAATGAACGAGCTCATGAGTCAGCTCATGTTCATTAACGATCGTTCATATAACTCGTGATCTTTTTTAAGCTCGATCATTAAACTCATTTATTAAATGAGCCTAAAATATAGTGATCATACTCATGAAAAAATGAGCTGAGCTGAGCTAACTCATGAGTTGTAACTCACTCATGAGTTGTAACTCATTTTGACACTCCTAGCCAATTTACAATCTTAATCACTCTTATATATATGATATACAGGCAGCAGGAGCATGTTGGTACTTGTTAGGGGTCCAAAGATCTGCTAAATGTCTTAAAGAACAATGTGATAACACAATGGGATGCGACCTACGAACGCTGTCATGTAAGGAACCAGTGTACTATGGCACGACCGAGATGGTCCTTGACAGGGCTAGACTGGCTTGGGCACAAAACAACCAAGCACGATCCATTTGCTTAGATATCAACACCAACTACACTTATGGTGCTTATAAATGGACCATTCAACTTGTGAGCAATGAAAGCCGGTTGGAGAAAATTCTTTTCCCTATATTTTGGGGTCTCATGACTCTCAGGTATTTCACAATTCACATATTCCACTGGCATAACCCTTTCCTTAATTATGTATGTATATATAGAACTACCAATAATGAATATATAAGAAACGTTCAATTGATTTTTGATCGATATAATTAATCAGCACGTTTGGGAATTTGGAGAGTACAACAGAGTGGTCTGAAGTTGTCTTCAATATAATAGTTCTAACAAGTGGTCTTCTTCTCGTCACCATGTTGATCGGTAACATAAAGGTAACTGCATTAGCTTTTGTTTTCTTACCATTTATTTCAAAATATCCTTACTTAAGGAATTAGAGTTTGTATTCAATATCCAAATGTAGGTGTTTCTGCATGCAACAACTTCAAAGAAGCAAGCAATGCACCTGAAAATGAGGAACATAGAGTGGTGGATGAAGAAGAGACAATTACCATTAGGGTACCAGCAACGAGTCCGCAACTATGAGCGGCAGAGATGGGCTGCTATGCGTGGTGTAGACGAGTGTGAGATGGTTCAGAACCTTCCAGAAGGTCTTAGGAGAGACATCAAGTACCATCTTTGTTTAGACTTAGTCCGGCAGGTCAGACTGGTCACTACAGTTAATTAATAATATAAGGAAAAAAATATAATAGATGATAATTGATATCGATGAGTATTTGCATTCTTCTAGGTTCCATTGTTTCAGCATATGGATGATTTGGTACTCGAGAATATATGCGATCGTGTGAAGTCACTTATTTTCACCAAAGGAGAAACCGTAAGTAATTTTAACCCCATTTACGGATTATATATTTCAGTGTCGTGAAGGCCATCTAGTTAGGAAAACCATGCACAGATACATCTGACCCTTCGTAGCAATTGCATCATGATACCAGACATAAAAATCCCAACAAATAAAAAATTTCCTGAATTGTTTGAATTATTACCCACAAAATATATTTTGTTTGTTAACGTGGAATCCAAGAAATGTCTCAACGATGAACACGGTTTTTTTGGTTTAAAAATAATATTTTTGAAAGTGCAGATCCAGAAAGAAGGAGATGCAGTACAGAGAATGTTGTTTGTAGTGAGAGGCCATCTTCAGAGTAGTCAGTTACTCAGAGATGGTGTCAAAAGCTGTTGCATGTTAGGTCCGGGTAATTTTAGCGGTGACGAGCTTCTCTCGTGGTGTCTCCGACGACCATTCGTGGAGAGGCTACCGCCGTCTTCGTCAACGCTCGTAACGCTCGAGACCACCGAAGCGTTTGGACTCGACGCTGAAGACGTTAAGTATGTGACTCAACATTTCCGTTACACTTTTGTCAATGAGAAAGTCAAACGTAGTGCCCGCTATTATTCTCCTGGGTGGCGAACTTGGGCCGCGGTTGCGGTTCAGCTCGCTTGGAGGAGGTACGTCTCATTACTTGAATATATGAATTTCCCTCTTTAAAGTTGAAAATCATATGCCAATTTTGTTTTTTTTTATTGATGATGTAGCGAAGATGAGCTTTTCAATCACTATAAAAAACAATTTTTTTAATTTTAATATGTTTTTCAACTTCATAACAAGTCCAAAAAAATACTGCCGCATTAAGAAATATAAATAAATACACAATATTACAAATTCAAAACCTTTTCTGACTTTGGGTTTAATTTGGAGATATGTGTGAATAGATTTTACATATGTTCTTGTTAATGTGATAGGTACAAGCATAGGTTAACGTTGACGTCACTGTCGTTCATAAGGCCGAGGAGACCATTGTCGAGATGTGCATCACTTGGAGAAGATAAATTGAGGCTCTACACAGCAATCTTAACCTCTCCTAAACCCAATCCTGACGATTTCGATGATTATTAGTTGATACTATTTAAATTACATCGATCTACAATTACTCTATCATATAAAATGATAAAAAATTAGTTTCTATTTTTACGTTCAGCCTAATATACTCCCTCTGTTTCTATATGTAAGTAGTTTTAGCCTAAATTTTTTGTTTCATAATATAAGATGTTTTCACAATCTAAAAAAACTTTTACATTTATTATATATTGTATAACTAATCTTATAATCCATGCATTTTTATTACTGGTTGAATTTATATATTAAATGTTGTTTTCTTAAAAGTAACAATTTTCTTAATATTGACACTTTTAACTAAAACTACTTACATATAAAAACAGAAAAAGTATTATTTTAGTTGATACTTCCTCCGTTTCATATTATTTGTCTAACTAACCTTATGCACACAGATTAAGAAAATATTTAGTTTTACATATTTTTAAAATAAAAATACTATTACCAATACACCTAACCATATATCAACCAATAGAAAAATAAAATAGAGAATATTGTCAATAAATTTTGCATTGAAAACCGAGAACGACACTTATTTTAAAACAAAAAATTTCCTCTAGAATGACAAATAATTAGAAACTGAGGGAGTAACATTTAGTCCAATATTAAATCGATGATAGAACCTTTCCAGTTTGAAATGAGAAACCATTTTTTTAGAATAAGACTAAGGGCTTTTTGCAAAATTGACTCAAAACTCAAAGTCAAATACAAAACTAACCTATGCTTTTTTGAAATTTTCTTTTGTCCTCTTCACCCCACAGGTTCACATTATTCACGAAAATGCCATTAATTTTTTTTTTCTTTTTTTTTTCTTTTCGAAAGTGACATTTTTACTCTCTCAACCTCATCATCTTCAAGTATTTACAAAATTACCATTGCCATCAATACCCTAACCACCATGAACAACCAATTTGAAGCTCTTAATGCATCTCAAATCGATTTACACTCTCTTTTTCCCAATTGTTATGAACTAAAAACAACATTTCTTTCACTTTTTCTCCACATTCATCCAAAAAACTCAAGTTTTTGATTATAAAATTTTTATGGTTGATAGAACCATTCAAGCTTATGATTCTTAGTGGGTTACTTTCGTTTGAGGTTCTATGTGGTTGGAGAAGACTTATGTGTGATAAAGAAGTCATCTCACTAATTTAAGGTATGAAATTGATTTTTTTTCCAGATCTGTTCGCCTTACCCGTAAATCTTCTGGCTGTAGAAGACTTAAGGGTAAGTCTTCTGGTCAAACTGGATGACTTACTTGTAAGTCGTCCAGTTTTGTTTGTTAAAAAAAAACTCTAGACGACTTATAAGTCGTCTAGGATAAACATGTTAGTTTTGTATTTGACCGAATTGTGTCAGATATTTGACTTTTCTTGGACGACTTACTTGTAAGTCGTCTATGAGAAAACAGAAAAATCAATATTTTATTATTTCTAGACGACTTAAGTCTTCTCAGGTTAGTTTTGCAATTGGAAAATAAAACTTAAATATTAATTTTTTCCTAGACGACTTACTTGAAAGTCGTCCAGTGAGACGACTTAATTTAAGTCGTCTAGAATTTTTTTTCTGAGATTCTGGTCAAACCTTACTTATCTCAGACGACTTTCAAGTAAGTCGTCTAGGAAAAATTAAATATTTATGTTTTATTTTCCAATTGCAAAACTAACCTGAGAAGACTTACAAGTAAGTCGTCTAGGAAAAGTCAAATATCTGACACAATTCGGTCAAATACAAAAATAACCTGTTTATCCTGGACGACTTATTGGTAAGTCGTCTGGAGTTTTTTTTTTAACAAACAAAATTGGACGACTTACAAGTAAGTCGTCCCATTTAAAAGTCAATTGCAAAAATAACCTCTCCAGACGACTTAATAAATAATTTTTAACATTTTCTTATTAATTCATGTATATTAATCAATATTAGAGATACTTAATGAAATTTATAACATAATTGGTGATATATATGAGGTTACCAATATTCATGTTACTCAAAGTTTCTAGCTAATATGTTTTTAACTCATACATGTTCTATCTTTGTTAATGTGTTTTTATTTTGAATTTTTGCAGATGACACGTTAGATACATGCATTATATGGAGAATAAAAGCATCCAGATGTTGCGTATAAAACAATACAAGTCTGAAGATTTAACAATTACAGAAGACTTACCAGTAAGTCGTCTGATAAGTCTTATACACAAAAGATTTACCAGACGACTTACTGGTAAGTCTTCTACAAAAAAAAAATTTCAACACAAACTTGTAAAAAATGTGATATGCTTTGACTAGTTACTATTATTTTTTTCCATCTCTTAAGTATTTTTGTTATAGAAACCAATGATGATTATTGTTATGAGTTGGAACAATGGTCTTAAAATGTTGTATCAGTAAGAAGCTACCAACATTCTTATTTATTACATACATTACATTTTGGGAAACATTATTAATGATTTTACAAAAATGTCACAACTAAGGGAGTACACATGTAAATCACAAAACATACCACAAACAAACTATTATATATCATTTCTCTACAAAGACAAGCTTAGACTCCACTTAATATGGAAGAAAAATTCTTCAGAAGTCATCTAGGAGGTCCAGACGACTTCCAGGACGTCCAGACGACTTCTTGGAAGTCCAGACGACTTCCATGAGGTCCAGACGACTTACAGGAGGTCCAGACGACTTCCAGGAGGTCCAGAGGACTTCCAGGAGGTCCAGAAGACTTCCAGAAGGTCCATACGACTTCCAGGAGGTCCAGAAGACTTCTAGGAGGTCCAGGCGACTTCCAGGAGATCCAGAAGACTTCCAGAAGGTCCAGACGACTTCCAGGAGGTCCAGAAGACTTCCAGGAGATCCAGAAGACTTCCTGGAAGTCGTCTGGACTTCCTGTAAGTCGTCTGGACTTCCTGGAAGTCGTCTGGACTTTCTGTAAGTCTTCTGGACCTCCTGGAAATCGTCTGGACCTCTTGGAAGTCGTCTGGACCTCCTGGAAGTCGTCTGGACCTCATGGAAGTCGTCCCAGAAGTCTTCCAGATCTGAAAAACCTGCATATCCAGATCTGAAAAATCTGCACATCCAAAAACGTTCAAATGGCTTAAAAACATAGAAAATGAGTGGAAGATTAAATAGACATACTTATATAGAACACACAACGTACATATCCAAGTGGAAGTTGAGAACCATCTGATTAAACACCTGCAAAAAGATAGATATTCAGAAAGGCATGAGACAAAACTGAAAAATTCATATAAAGTTTGGTGTTTTCAAGTCTAAGAGATTAGAGTGGCTTTGGAGAGTATTAGTTTGAGAAAAAAGGTAAGAACTTTATGCAACAAGAAGTTACAAAATGAAGAAAAATGAGACATAAAAAATACATATCTAAAATTAATAGATCTACCTTTAAATGAGTGGAAGATGAGAATCATGTGATGAAAAACCTGCAAAAACAAGATAAATTAGTGAGAAAGACATGAGACAAAAACAATCAATTGATATAAAGCTTGGTGTTTATAAGTTCAAAGAGATTAGAGAGAGGTTTGAGAGTTTTAGAATGATGAACATTACATTTTTGTTGCAGCCATTTGAGAGGAGGAGAGAGAATGTGTAAAAAAAATTTTATATAGGGAGACCAAAAATCCAATTAGGTTAAATATTTTGGATTGAGAAGACTTTCAAGTAAGTCTTCTGAATAGAAGACTTCCTAGACGACTTACTTGTAAGTCTACCAGAAGACTTCAATATTTTTAGCGGGAAACTCAAATATTTTTAGCGGGAAACTAAATACTTTCACTCATCTATGTTGAAAACAATCACTTTTATTATATCTTAATTTATATCACTTATAACATATGTTAATTACATGCTTTCAATTTTTCACTTATCAAAATATTTTTCTATAAATTTTATAAATTAATTTTAAGATCAACTATACCAGAAGACTTACTTGTAAGTCGTCCAAACCCTAAATTTAACCTCTAAACTAAATTGACTAAAATTAACTAACTAAACACGTTATAAAATCAAATTAAACTTGCTTTGTGTTTACTATACACATAAATAAACACATTTGGGTAAATTTCATATTTTTCAAAAATATTTTTATACTTTCCAAAATCTAACCCTAAGAACACATACAATACTACAACATATGTTGGCAAAACCTAAACCAAAGAATATCATGACTCACTACTTTCACTCATCTATGTTGAAAACAATTCACTTTTGTTATATTTTAATTTATAACACTTTTAACATATCTTAATTACATGATTTCAATTTTTCACTTATCAAAATATTTTTTAAAAAATTTATAAATTATTTTTAAGATTAACTATACCCTCTGTTCTAAAACGCGGGCGTCTAGCCGCGTAATCGCACGCGTATACGTGAAACGTGAGGTTGCCGTGGCGAATTAGTCCAATTCGGTGACATTATACGGTGCTCCGATTTTAGGCCGAGTAGCGCACTGAATTTGATAATGCGGCCGCCTAATGAATAATACAGTTGATTAAAAGTTGTTTGACCCAAACTATTTGGCCCATTTAGATAAAAATTAAAAACCTTATCTCTTTGTCCCGAGTATCGATTTGGGGTTTTTTCTGAATTTTCACTCTTGTAATTCTTATCTGTGATTTTTTGTTGTCAATCGAAAGTGAGACAGAATGAATCAAGAACTCATACATGTCTGATCTTCATTTCCACCCTTACTGAAGTCATTTCTCGGTAATAATCTTTTACCAAAGCTTGGTTATTTGTGAAATTTGTTTAGGTTGATGTTTATAGATCGTGAATCAAGAGCCGATAAATGTTGTGAGCGAAGCTTCGTTGACGTGTGGCGGAAGCTTTGTTGATGATTTTAGTTATTGAAGCTTTTTCAGTTTCGTACTTTTTTTGTTAGCTTTTTTTGATTAAAATTAAAATCTTAATTTAGAGCTTCGTATATCACACACCAAGCTTCTTACTAAATTGTCTGGTTTCACATCACCTGTCCTAGAATGTCTGTAAGAAGGTTCAAAAAATCTCTTTTTTTTTTGTTAGAGTTTCTAGTGTTGTCTTTATAGTTCAGTAAATAATTTTTAATAAGGATAATGAAACTTGTCCTGTAGTGATGTTTGTATGTTGGCAATCAAAATTTTGGAAGTGTTGTCGTGAGTCATGTTAATAATCATTTCACTTTCTATATATTTTTTCTCGTAATGATGTTGAGTTTTTATTGTTGTTTTAGCTTAGGAAATAATGGAAATCCAGCAACAGATAAAAGGAAACTCAAATGATGTAGACTGGAAGTATGATTGTTATGTGATCCACGACTTTCAGAAAAAAATGAGATGTAGGTTATGTGGCTAAGAATTTTTTGGTGGCAACAGAAAAAGTGTGATGTAGGTTTTGATTTTGTATATTAGATGTGGTTGAAAAAACAACAGTTGTGATATATGATCTAACTTGGAATTTGATGAATTTTTGTACATTTAAACTAGAATCTTATTAAAACTAGGCTCCGCGTATATTCCGAGTTTATCCCGAGTTTTTAGCAACTCGTTAGGCCTAAGGTAGCCGCACGGATAGCGCGTAGCGCGATTCCGAACAGGGACTATACCAGACGACTTACTGGGGTTAAAAATGTAAAAAAAACTGTTTTTTTTGTTTGGTCATAAGAGACTGGTTGTAATTTCAATAGTTTTTAAGTTACTTCTGCATTTAATTTAAATTTGGGTATACTTTTGCATTTGAAATCAAGTTGCGAGTTGGCAATTTTCACTACGACTAACGTTGTTTCCAAGAAAATGATGGGGCTGCACAACGATGGTGTTTTCTTCGAGTGGCGTTTCCAAGAAAATGATGGGGCTGCACAACGATGGTGTCTTCTTCGAGTGGGGCCTATTACAAAATGTTTGTTAATAGCTTAGATCACTGGTTCGGCTCTGTACCCTGCCGAGATTTAGACTAACCGGTTCGGTTTACTAAGCGGTGAAAAAGAGAGTTAGCTGAAAGATTCGCTGACCTGTCATAGATTCATTTGGGACGTGTCACCCAATACTTCCTTGCTTTCAAAGCAATTAACAAATTCTCCAAAGGACAGAAACCTAAAACTTTTACAGCTTTTGCCACCAAACGACCAACAATCATTTATTTTAAATATACCAGAGAACAATTAGCTAAAGACACTTGTTGCCGCCTTTGTCTCTTCACCTCTAGCCTGTAATATCATTCCTCCTCCAATATTTCATTGTTTCTCTGAACATTCTCGCATTTTCTTGGGGAAACATTTCTAATCTTTTTTGACTTGTTTCTCCCTTTTAGGTGAAGAGGCGTCGGGAACTTTCTCTTCCTCCGATGGCGCCTCGTCTTTTATCTTGTTTCGGCGTCAAAGGATCCTCAACTTCCACCACCGGAAAAGGCATCTCAGGACATAACGCTGCCGTCGTGGCTGCGGATGTTCCCATTGGTGACGGACCTGTTCTCGTTCAGCTCTTCTCGTCTCAGGGATGTAAGACTTCTCCTGAGGCCGAGATGCTCGTGTCCCGCCTTGGCCGTGGAGATTTCAACGGTCAGATTCGTCGTGAAGGTGGGTCTGGTTCTCCGGCTATGGTTCTTGTTTTCCACGTTGATTATTGGGATTACTTGGGGTGGAAGGATCCTTATGGGTCGAGCCAATGGACGGTGAGACAAAAGGCTTACATCGAGGCGTTGAATCAAGATACGATGTTCACTCCGCAGTTTGTGGTTCAAGGTCGCGTCCAGTTCCTAGGCAATGAGGAAGAGACTCTGCTCAAGTCCATCGTCGAAGCGCCTAGGTTTCCTTCTCCGGCGTTTCAGGTGAGTACTTACATAACATTGCCATGTTAATTAATCTATAAGTTGAGGCATCATTAGAATAAGTAATTCAGATGTTAGAATCCTCCATTAATATAAATGTTTATGGAATAAGTCTCACATTTTCTACTATATGAATCATCCATTAATATAAATTCTGATTTTGTCATACATGAATGTTAATGGTTTGGGATCAATGTGTGCTTGTAGCATAACATAACTATATGTATCAAAAGCATTACATCTTTGTGTGTTATTGCATATCAGTTTTTGTCTCTCTTACCATAATATAAATTTGATTGTGATCCAAGTTTCTTATTAGGGTTTTCGAGATAAGTTTCGACTCACCATCGAGAAGACCTAGGAGTTGAAACATTTTTGTATGAAGTAAAAACATAATTGGTTATAAGATCGACACACTAACCCTCTAGATGTGCTTTTAACTACATTGTAGTCAAGGTCAGTGAAATTGTTATTGGTTTTTCTTATATACCAGGCTACATTCCAAAGACCAACCTCAGAAACCCTTCAAGTATCTCTAACAGGAGCTTTGAGGATGAAAGTGGACTCGAGTGGGATCGATATAATGGTGGCGTTATACGAGAACGGAATAGTGACTGATTGCCCTCGAGGAGAGAACTCGGGAAGAGTCTTGTCCAATGACTACGTTGTAAGAAAGCTAGAAAAGTTATGCACCGTTAAAGATTTAACGGCCAAGAAAACGGTCTCGGAGACGGCGCATTTCACGGTATGGGATGGGTTCAACAGTGCTAAATGTGGAGTCGCTGTTTTCCTACAGAACACATCTCTTCAAATTTTTGGTACGCAGAGTTTTCAATTGCCTAATGAGATTTGACCAAAAAAGAACAAACAAAAATTGTGAATCTAAAGGACATTTTCCCTTTCTTTGTTCGTTCATATTTGTTTTATTAAATCATATGACTTTTTAAACTGCTGAGTGAAGAACATAGTGTTTCCGATATGTCTTAGTTCGATGCTCTCAACGAAAAATATTAGTTTTAATGCAAAGTTATAACTCGAAAGATCAAATTTGAGTCAGATGTCCATGACATTGTTATCCTACTAGTTCGTGTTGCATTACCACTCGGACTTCACCTTCTGCATGTTGATTCAAAAAATCTATATTCTTTTGTCAGGATGTAGTAATTGAAATAATACATAGTGCCATATCTAGAAAATTATTGAAACGTTAGAGCAACCTTATCCACTGTTACCCACACAAGTGTGGCCGAATGGTAAAGCGGAATTGTAAAAGTGTTAAACATTGTGAATTCAAAATCTACCATTTCAAATATGTCCACTTGTGTGTTCATACGACATTGATATCAGATTTCTATTGCGATCATGTGAGTGTCTGTTTGACATCAGTAAACCCATTTCTATAAGATTAATCGATTGTGACTCATACTCCAAACTAAAAAAATCTCTTTATCCACTATCAACGACGAAAATGACCTTTTCCTTTCTATGTCTTTTTTTTTTTGTCAACAATTTGCTTCCTTCATAAACTAAAAGATATCACACAATGTTTTGCAAAGACAGAGAAGCAAGAGCATCCTTAGCAAGACGATCTGCTACAACATTTACAGTGCGAGGAATTAACACAAAAGATAAGGTAGTGAAGAGAGGAATGAGGTGGCTGATATCAAATAAAAGCTCCGCTATCTCGTTCAGAACCGACCCTGATCGCAGGGCTGAAACTAGGACGCTTGAATCCGACAATATATGTAGCTTTGAGACTCCCTTCCTTGAAGCCTCTTGCAATGCCTCCCGTATGGCGAGGGCTTCCGCTGTTAATGCTGATCCGATAAACCTGCGAGATGCTGCACCTTGAAACTCCAAGTGATTCTTCTTGTCCTGAAAAAACCAACCAAATCCAGCACAATATGAATCAGCATTCCAAGCTCCATCTACCGAACATGTCGGAATATCTTGCTTAATAGCTCCAAATTTGCTTTTTGAAGGAAGCTCATTTGTTACAGGTTTTTCCTTTGCTAACTCCCATTCTTTAGCATCTCTAACAGCCTTTGATAGGATTTTCTCAGCTGTGTACACTTTGCTTTCAAAGAGTCTCTTGTTCCTTGCTGTCCAAATGTTCCAAAAGATCCATGGGGACAGGGGAGAACAAGTGAGGCTTGAAGGTGGTAGATTAATCACTTTTGGTAGTAGAGTGAGCATCTGACGGAGATCGCTTGGGGGAAAGGCTTGAGCATGTGTTCCCGTCAGGAAGAGAGGCGCCTGCTCCCAAGTCTTTTGCGCAAAAGGAAGAGGAAGAGCATATGAGTAATCGTTTCCACCTTTCCACAAACTTTGCATTCTGGAGCCACTTCAATTCCTCTTCGGAGCAGGAGATCCGCAACAAGGAGAGCCTCATTCAACGCCCTCCATAAGAAGTGTTGTAACTTCCCTGGTGTGTCCAACCGCCAGACATGCTTAACCCATTCAAAGCCAAACGGTAATTGGTGCTGCTCAATGAGGTTGGCCATTTTATAGCCAGTCTTTGTTGTGTAGTTTCCTTTGCATTCTCCTAACCAGACCATCTTATCTGGTGGTTTTAGAGCACTGGGAATTAGTTGTCTGATAAGCTCCTCATACTGAGGTAAATGCAATCGCACCATAGGCAATTCCACTCGTTAGACTCTTGAAGGAGGAGGTCTCTCACTCTGAGCTGTTGGTTTTCAAGTGTTGGCGGACCAATGGGGATTAGGGGTTTTGATATGGAGAGCCACGGGTCATACCACCCCGAAATATTTTCTCCATCCCCTACCAAATAGCCTAACCCTTTTTTTAGGACTTCCTTGCCTTCCATTATTCCTGTCCAGCCATGCGATGCGGTTTGCTTCTGCGTGCTCTCCATAAAGGAGCAGTCTGGAAAGTACTTGCCTTTTAAGACCTGTGAAAGTAAAGCTTCCGGATTGTTCATGATACGCCATCCCAATTTAGCTAGTAAGGAGTCATTGAATGATTCCGAATCCTTAAAGCCTAATCCTCCAACACACTTGGGTGTGGCCATTCTGTCCCAGGAAACCCACGCCATCTTGTGTTTATCAGGTGTACTATCCCACCAAAATCGGGTAACACTACAAGAAATATCAACATTGTTAGCTCACGATAAACGCTATAGTAGAGATTTCATAGCGTTTTACGATCTGCTATGTCATCGGCAGCCATCATAGGTACCCCTTTTACGATAGCACTTTTCAGTGACGCTATTTAATGTTTCATACGATAGCAATAGTTTAATGCTGTTATTTATTTTAATATAACATTATTTTTTTGTTACAAATTGATTAGGATTCGTATAGTTGTGCTATGATAGATCTTTATATAATAAATCAAAAAATAATTATAATAATAATAAAATAATTGAAAACTAAATCAAAAATTAATTTATACTGAAAATGAAATAAATTTTATTTATAAATTAAAAATGGGTTACAAATTAATTTGGGTTTACATTACTAAACCAGAAATTAAAAATAAACTTAGACCACTACAATTTCCCTAACCCGGTTTACACTAAACCAAATCTAAAAGGAAAAAAAAAACTAAACCTAAAAAACTAAGACTGCAGCGGCCGCCTCCTCCACGGCCTTGCAGCCCTTTCCCCTCTTCCAACAGCCATGAGTTTACCTCCTCCTGGCCGCCGTCCTCAAGCCGCCATGAATCTTGCCTACTCCAACCACCATGATCCTTGAGTCCTCACCTATCTTTACCAAAAACAAAATAAAATCAGATTCATAAGAGGAAAACAGATACGAAAAGGGAGAGAGGGAGAGAGGTTGACAATGGTGGTGGTGGTGATGGGAGGGCGAACGTGGTGGTGGTGGTGGGAGGGAGATCGCGGTGGTGGTGGTGGGGGTGCGATGCGATGGGAGTGATGGGAGACGAAGACGATGGGAGAAAGATGGGAGAGATGAGAGAGGCGCGGAGAGAGATAGGAGTGATGAGAGAAACAGTAAGCTTGGAGAGAGATGGGAGTGATGAGAGATATGAGATATGAGAGATGAGAATGAAGAAGAAGATGGAGTCTCAGATCTGTCGTGGAGAAAAGAGAGATAGAGGGAGAAAAAATAAAAATTAAAAGGAATAAAGTTCAACCCTTAGATCTAATTTAATCCAACGGTTCAGAAGTGTGATCCGTGTATCTCAATCTGATTGGTCAGAAAAGTTTGTTTTTTCTGTTTCTATTTTTGTTTTTGTTTTGTCCTTTAATATTTGATAATTTGTTTTGCAAATAATTTCTTTAGTTATATCTTATTTCAGAATTTATATTCTGTAGGTTATAGTTTAAATCTAAAGTTTATTTTGAACATAGTAAATTATTATTTATTTACGAATTGATGTATAATTAAGTTTGAATATATTAGATTAATATCAAAATTATGATTTTGGTCATCATTTTTAAAATTTATATGCTTACACAGAAATCTGATATATAATTCATTTATAAATTTGTTTGTTTGATTCAAAAGTTGAAATTTTTTAAATTTAGATTTTTTGGTTTATAAAAAACATTATGATTAAGAAAAGTTTAGTTTTGTGATTTAAAGTTTGGATGTTGGAAATGAGATTTAGGATTAAAATTTAGTATTTTGGATTAAAATTGGAAAATAATAGATTTGAAGACTAGATACAATATTTATAGTCAAATATTTAACAATCTAGATTTTAGGTTTATATTTAGAGTATTGAAAGTATAGTTTATGTTTGAAGTTTGAAGTTAGGAGTTAGGATATAGAATTTGATTAAAGATTAAAGATTTGTGTTTAAGAGATTATAGTTTTAAGATTAAAAATATTAAATTTTGAGTTTAATTTTAAGATTTGAAGTTATAATATGAAAATATTATATTTATAAAGGTTGTCTTAAGAGTTTAGGGTTTAAAACCATGCTTAGAGTTTAAAACATGTTTAGGATTAGGAGTTCGAATAGCTTTTCTTAGCATTATAAAAATGCTATTACATGTTTTTGATAGCATTACTAAAGTCGCTTCAATATTATCTTTGGCGCTTGAATCTCATTTCCCGGTAAATATTGACGGAATCGATGACTTTAAATTCCCGCTCAATTAATTTTTAAAATAACATTAGTTAAGTGTCATTTTAGGTTTCGCTCTACCATAGCGTTTATCTAACGCTATTATAAAATACGAAAATATTTAACTTATCTACGATAACAGTTCAGTAAAACGTGCTATAATAATCTGCTATCAATGTAGACTTTTTTTGTAGTGTAAGGACCGATTGAATGCGCTTACACAGAGATTTTGGGATCTTGAAGCTTAACATGGAGTAGTTGGGGAGCGCCGAAAGAACGGTTTGTAGTATGACATGCTTCCCCGCTCCTGACAAAAATTTAGTAGGCCAAGACTGAGCTCGTTGGCGGATTTTGTCCACCAGTCCCGTAAACACATCCTTCTTCTTCCTCCCAAAAGTCTCTGGAAGCCCTAGGTACTTTCCCATTCCATCCTCTTTATCAATTCCTATCGGTGCTTGTACTCAGCTCTTTATCTCTGATGGCGTCTTGGAGGAGAATGAAACTGTCGATTTCTCCAGGTTAATACACTGACCGGAACATGCTTCATATTTTTTGAGGATCCTCATTAGAGAGGTACAATTCCTTTACACTGGTGCCACTAAAGAAGACTGTGTCATCACCAAACAAAAGGTGGTTAATGAAAGGGCATCCTCGTGCGACTTGCAAACCCTTGAACCGTCCCAATTGTTGCTCTTTCATGCATAGACCAGTGAGGACCTCAGCACATAAGATGAACAGATACGGGGATAACGGGTCTCCTTGGCGCAGTCCCCGGTGTGGTTGGACCTGACCATAGGGTTCTCCGTTAATGAGGTACGAATAGGAGACAGTAGTGACACACTCCATCACCCAATTCACCCATACTGGATCAAATCCCAGTTGCAGGAGGACCCTCTCGAGAAAATCCCACTCTATCCGGTCGTACGCCTTGCTCATATCAGTCTTTACAACCATGGCACACCGTTTCATTGCTTCTGAGATCTTCAGGTATTGTAGGGTCTCGTGTGTAATCAGGATGTTGTCTGTGATAGATCTTCCCGGGACAAACGCTGACTGCTGCTTGGGCACAATGAGATCGATTGAACCGTTGTAGGTGCAGTGTGAGGATCTTTGCAACAATTTTGTATCGAACATTGCAAAGCGCAATGGGACGGAACTCAAAGGGGCTCTTTGCACTTGGAACTTTAGTGTCCATCTTCCCCGACAAGAAGAACTCTCTGACCTCCCAGCAGATATCCTCCCCTATCACATTCCAGAACGAGTGGTAGAAACCTGATGAGAACCCATCGGGTCCCAGCGCTTTTTCCGCATTTATATCCAGAACTGCTCGATGGATCTCAAGATCAGACATGATGACAGTAAGAGCTTGATTAGTTTCTTGCGAAATGCATCATGAGATGACTTCCCCCACTGTCGCTAACCCCGTTGAACCAACAGAAGTGAATAGGTTTGAATAGTAATCAGCAAAGACCCCACCGATTTCAGCCTCCTCATGGAATGCAACTCCCATCTCATTCTCGATAGTAGTCAGCCGATTATATGATCTCATACACTTGGTGACCGCATGAAAGTAATCGCTGTTGCGATCCCCTCCTTGCAGCCACTGTACTCGACTTCTTTGCCGCCAAAACTGCTCTTCCTCTTTATAGGCTTTACTGAACTGTTGAGAGATCTCTTAAATTCAGCCAGGAGAAGGTTCCCCTGAGGAAAGGCGCTCCTCTAAGCTAGTCTGTAGCTCCACAATCGCTTTGGCACTATTCTCCTTTTTGAGTTTGAACCAACGAATCAGTTCATTACGACAGTGCTTTATTTTATCCTCCACTTGCTCCAAGACCTCCTTTCTCCATGCTTCCTCAATTATCCCTTTAGCTTCCGGCAGGTCCTTTATGCTCCGATCATATCGAAATAAGCGTCTTCGTTTTTTCTTGGAGGTATCTAGGAAGGTGACCAAAGGGCGGTGGTCTGAGCCCTCAAACATGCGGTAATCACAGCGGCCTGACGGGAATAAATCTGTCCAAGCGCAGTTTGCTAACGAGCGATCAAGACGGGTCTTAATGAAGTGGATACATCTTTGACCCCTCCAGGACAGTGGATTGCCTATATGCTTCACATCCCATAAGCCATTTTCAGAGACGAAACCACGAAATGGGATGAAAGAGCCCTCACATCTTTCTCGTCCTCCCACCTTCTCTATGTTATCCAGGATGTCATTAAAGTCACCTGACAGTAGCCAGGCAGTATCTCTATCTCTTCCAATATGGGAGATTGATTTCCAGAACGCAGCCCGGTGCTCCTATTGTGGCATTCCATAAATTAAAGTTATATAGAAGTCGACTTTCTTTACCTTCAGTTTGGCATCAATGAAGTGAGGAGTTGCTTCAAGGATGTCGAGTGAGAAGCCTGATTTCCAGAATAACGCTAGGCCTCCGCTGAGCCCAATTGGAGGGACTGTAAAGTGATGTTCATAACCGAGGAATCGCAATTCCGAGAGCACAAAGTCATCTTGATTCTTGGTCTCCATAAGAAAGAGAATGTCCGGGGAAAGTGTCTTTTTAATTTCCCGGATCCTTGGAACTGTCAGATCTCCTCCCAGTCCTTAACAGTTCCAGCACACGAGTGCTAAGGAATCGGGTTTTGCGGATTTCGAAAATCCGCACGACGCTTCCTTATTGCCGGAACCTGCACCATAGCCGGTGGATTTTGTGCCCGAGAACCAGGTAAATTATCAGTCGTCTCTCTTTCTACACAGAGCCGCTTGCGTGCTTGATTCGCAGACCGAGTAGTCATTTGTTTAGACAGTCTCGTGCTTTGAAGAGGACTTCTGTTGAATCTGGCTTTAGGTGCCTTCTTCGCCTGAGTTGCTGGTTTAGCTGGGTTTTTCTCTTCACTGCCAACTTGCCAGTAGCCTGCTTTTTGCTCGCAGAAGCTCTTGGTGTT
Source organism: Raphanus sativus (assembly GCF_000801105.2). Lineage (NCBI taxonomy): Eukaryota > Viridiplantae > Streptophyta > Magnoliopsida > Brassicales > Brassicaceae > Raphanus > Raphanus sativus. The sequence goes on from NC_079519.1 coordinate 9,381,603, forward strand.
TTTGTTAAAGCCCCTGGCGGAGTTCCAATACGCAGAGTCGCAGGAACCCTCTGACATGAGCTAGGGTTCTCCTCTGGTGATCTCTGAATTCTCTTACTTCCCGAACTTCCTTCATTTAATTTATTACGAAGGTCTTCTTGCTCATAGGTGACCTCTACATCTTGCAGACGGGCTAAGAGAGAGCTCGAGAGGCCTCCCGATCTCTGTTGTTCTTGTTGAGGGAGCTCCACCCTTTCAAGTGTTGATCGTCGTTCCACAGACTGACTGGTGACTTCACCACGTTCTGAAATAACCGGTAGTTCCAGCGGGGTTCTAGGTGGGTTCGGGGGAGGGGTCCTTGAGGATTGAGAGTAGTGAGACCTGTCAGATGGAAGATGATGGTCTCTAGAGGAGCGTGTAGGGGAGCGGTCTCGAAGCTCTCTCCTTTCAAAGGAGACTCGCTGCTGATGGTGCCTTTGACGTGATTCAGATGCCCTCTCTGCTGGTCTTGTATCATATGCAGAGTGGTGTCGCGTAGCTTCGTCATACTGTCTCCTCTCCGAGTACACAAGGCGAGAAGTAGCTGATCATTGTGAGCGGGGGAGGTCCTCTCTCTGGTAAGCTCCAGAGTGCCTCGTTTGATTAGAGGAGGTCCGCCGATGATCCTGTATGCGTCTATGATCTTCAATGCTCCTTAATGTATTTTGTTGACTGATTCCCAAAGAGTGGGTAGAGTTGCGTTCTGAAGCTGGCTTTGTGGGGCAGTCGTCAACCTCATGGAAGAGGGAATAGCAGTAGAAGCATTGTTTCTGCAGATTTTCATATTCCAAGTCCACAGTAAAGGCCTCTCCCGACTGAAGTTGGACTGGTAGATGTATTTCTAGGCTGCGAAGGCATTCTACATCAATACGCACTCTGCCTTGAGGAACATCTTCATCAATTCTGGGGCCTATCTCATTCCCAAGAGTTTGTAAAACCTGATGAGTCCAGAGGTGGAGAGGTAATCCATGGATATTAATCCAGAAAGGAGTGTGCTTGGGGAAGGAGTTGGAGATTATCGGCTCCCATCGCTGCAGAATAACCATCCACCGCTTGTAATGGAATGGGGTTCGCCTCATGACCGATAGGATGGCTTCCTCCGTTTCGAACTTGACTTGGAAGAGGTCCGGTCCGAGAGTTCTTCCTGTGACAGCAGTTTCTAGGTTCCAGAATTGTATGAGCCAATCTAGAACCCACTGAGGTTTTTGTACCGTGGGCTTTGTGACCCGACCTAAGAGAGTGAGCTTGTTATCTTCTATAAGATCCGAGTTATCGCTTGCAGGGAGCAGAACAGGGGCTCTCCGACCTTGTGTAGAAGATTTCCGATCCATGGATTTAGAAGCCTCTGGTACCCATTTTCCTTTCTCGGATCTTGAGTATCGATGCGCCATGCCGGAGTGAGCAGTTGACCTTTGGATGACTGAGAATAGAGCCTTACCACCAAGGTAGGATAATCGAGCGTCGCAGTGTAGACTGAGACAGAGACTTCCGAAGTAGATAAAGCAGCTTCACCACAGTAGTAAGAGAAGGCGTCGTTGAGGTCCTCAGTATCGAGGAAAGGAAGAAATAATTTTGCTTTAGTTTGAGATGTCGCTTCCAGAGAACACCAGATCTACTGAAACTCGTACTCCAAACGCCATTTCTAACACCGTAGAACTAGTCACCATGAGACGGAGATTGTAATCGGTGAAAATCTTCCTCTCCGGTGGACAGGTACGGTGGTCACAGGCGTAATTAGGCGACAGAGCTGCGGAGGAGGGGTGTAGATCTAAGCTTTTGAAATTACTTCGAAAAACGTGCCTGCGAGAAACTTTCGCCGCACGTGCATCTCACCTTCATTCAACAAAACTACAAAAGCTTAGTTTATATTTTTTTTTCCTTTCTGTGTCTAAGAATAATTTATGGATGGGTAAAAAAAGTTAGATAAACGAACCATTTGAATATATATTTCTTTTTTTTGTAGCCGCATCAATCAAATTATTTCCTGAATCACGCAAACATTTTGTTTTTGTTATAAAATTCAAACCTTCGGTTTAGAAACCGAATTATGTTTTTCGTTTGGCGGATCTAGCTACGCATAAGCGAATTTTGTTGTGTATCTGGTCCAAAATCAGAGCAATTCTTTATGTTTCATGTGTTATCTCTGGGTTTTGGATTGAATCAAATAAATCTCGGGTCTTAGGGAGCTATTCTTTTGGTCTCCCTTTCGTGTATTTTATTATATTCCGATTAGTTTGAATTGGTTTATCTTTGTCATAGGATAAGCTTCTGCCTTTTTCCTTGGATATCAGTCTTCACTGGACTTTGTCTTTGCCGGTAATGGACTTGTAGTAAAGCTGTCATGTTGGAAAGGATGGAGTTGATGATGGGTTAAAATTCGATTGATTCATATAGGACTCAGTAGAGTTGGCGTCCTTATGTACGGTCCGACAAAGAATCCTACACCGAATCTGTCACATCCCGGTCCGCCGGTATGTGGGTTTCCTTGTTTTATTAATTTGGTCCAATTTTTTTTAAAGAAGAATGGACTTCTCTACGGTCCATTAGGGTCAAGACCTAGGGGTTTCTTTCTTATAAATAGGAGACTTTCCCTTCTTCTTTCTCTCATTTAGAAATCAGAGCGAAACTCTACAGATTTCCAGAGAGATCTGAAGGCCCTAGCCGTCAACGTTTCTTCTTTTCTCTTCTCTCTTGGCTGATCTCTCTCTCTCTCTCTCTCTTGTTCTCTCTTGGCTGATCTCTCTCTCTCTCTCTCTCTCTCTCTCTCTCTCTCTGAAGGCCGTTGGAGCCAAGCCATCAAAGATCTCTATCAAGTCAATCTCTTCTGTTGTCTAGATCTATCTTGTCTTCTTCCTAGATCTGGTCACTGGTGATGGTAAGTAAGCCCTTGTTATCTTTTTCTTCTTCTCCTTCTCCTTCTAGCTCATACTGTTAGATCTCTCATCTCGGATCTCTGGTGGTAGCACCAATCCTTTATCTTGTAGATCTGGATCGATGAAACCCTTCTGTTGCAGATCTACTTCTTCTCTCTTTTCCATTCGCAGATCTAAGGCTAAGGTGAGGACTGATGTGATCTCTTCTTCATTCTTTCATTATCGCTTCATAATAATAGTTTCTAGCTAAACCATTCATACATACGTGTTATCTATAAGCATACGCGTAGTTGTTTGATAAGTGAACTATATCATATATATACACCTATATATTGTATTTCAATGTGTGAACACCTAGATTTACTCATAGGTTTCTAAATTGAATATGGTTGAATGATGTTTTAGGATTGTATGTAATGATTGTATTGATTGGGGTTATGATATTTGTGGGTGATGTATATGTGGGAGGTGTAAATGAGTTAAGGAAAGGCTTAAGGCCTATGTGTGCCGGTGCAGCGTGGTGGAATTATGTATATGTATGTCTCGAGCGTTGCATCGTTTCTTGTTGAATCATGTGGCAATCGCGTGAGTTGGCATGATTCATCGCCGGAGCGGGCAAAAGGCGTGCCTGTGTATGAAGTAAGAACGTAATAGCGTGATTTCGTGGAGACAACGTGAAACGTATGAACATGGTGGCGGATCAAGCGTGAACCGCTGTCGGTAACTTGATTGCGTGAAGGCGTGAGACAGCATTATGTCATGGAGACAGCGCGATATGAGTTCTCACCTGATAACATGAGGAACGCGGGGACCGAACAAGGTGGCGTGGTCTCATGTTGGCACCGTCATGGTTTATCCTCGTTTCTTGTTTATTGCTCTTGTTTTACTGGATGCTCTAGGTAGAGCTTTTGTTATGTTGTGTGGTGAATGTTGGGTGATGATTTCGGGGCTCCTAGAGCTTACCTTGCTGAGCTTTTGTCGAAATGCTCACCCCTCCTCTTTCTTTTCAGTTTTAGGTTCGGTTCATGTTGGTGGGTTCTTGTCAAAGACGTCATGGGATCATAAAGACATGCACATTGTTTCAGTTTTGTGGCTGGAGACAAGTGTCATGATATCACCGATAATTTCAGCTATGCTGGGTCGAGGTATCACATAATCGATCTGAGTAACCTCAAGGTTATAATCCGGAGATGCAAGATGATCCAACAATGGCGTCGGTGGAAGCAAAAGGGGATTCCGGTGAAGCAGGAAAAATTCTGACGGCGACGGCGTTTCAACCAAAGCAGAACTGGTGTTTCGTGTCTTTACTTCCAAACTCGTGTGCAATAAAGTGGATGCGTGTCATCATGTCTGATAGCGGTGGGGATACGTGGATTAGCTAATCAATCAGTATAATCCGGTCGGTTATTGGCCTAAATTTTAAATTGTATTCGGGTTGGATAGACTTTAATATTATTTCACCATGTAATAGCCTTTGGGCTTTCCATAAATGAAAAATGTCGACAAAAAATGCTATATAGTAATATGGTATTACTTAAAAGAAAGTATATAGTATTACTTCGAATAAAAGAAATCTTGAATCATGCTTCCCAGTTATACAAAATGTTGTCAATTTGTCATACATAAACTTCTACATGAAGAAAACTGAAAACAAAAAAACGTTCAAAAGAACATTCAACAAAATGTGTAATTATGATATTCGATAAATTTTAGTCAAAACAAAACAAACGTTCAAGAAAAACATTCAACATGTTGTGTAATTATGATATTCGATAAATTTTAGTCAGCCTACATTATTAAGATAAAAATGGTCCAAAGACTCATTAGTAATTAAATCAAACCCATATGGCTGAAAAAAAGAAAATACAACCCATACAACCCACTCCTTTTAGGGGTTAATGGACTTATATTTGATATTTCTCGTACGACCATTTAAAGTCTACTAGATTTTGACCCGTGCGATCGCACGGATATTTATTTTCTGTTTTTAGTTTTTTTTATTATTAAATGATGTATTTGTAATATTTGATAATAAATTTATATCGAAAACTAATTTTTGCAGTTATAACAAAAATTAAAAATTTAATAAAATATTTTTATATAAATTCAGTTATCCTAATTAAAATAGTATAGGTGTGGGTCATAATGCTTTCGAATTCCAAATATTTGGAATTTATATTAATATAAATTTGTTAAAAAACAATCACACTCGGTATTTAATTTTAAATCTTAATTTGGGTGTACTAAATGTTATATTTGTAAATGTAATCATATTAAATTAAGTAATTTTATATTTTTGCGTTTAACGTAAAATGTATCACCGACACTGGAGATCACCTAAACAAATCTAACATTTATATGATTAGATGTATGTGTAAGATATATAACAAACAAATTTTTTAAATGATAAGTATGAAAATACACAATATGGTTAGTATGCTATTAAACATGATACATTACTTATAAAATTTGTAAGAATAAATAATTGTTAGACTTTTAACAAATTTGTGACATATAAAAATTAAGATTATAATTTGTAAGAAAATGAAATGTAATATAATATATATTTGATCTAACTGCTAATTCATTATAAATGGGCTTACGTGTTCAATAATTTTCAGATTGAATTTTGACAATTAGTTTTCATAATTACTGTAGACTAATGAGAAAATCAATGGAAAATAATTTTTTGAAAATAAATAAAGTGATTCAGTTTCTATATCTTGTAGTAGAGATGGGCGTTCGGATATTCATTCGGATTTGATTCAGGTCTCTTTGGGTTTTAGATTTTTGGGATGAAAGGTTTTAACCTCATTCGGTATTTATAATTTCGGTTCATGTTCTGGTTCGGATAACTCATTTGAATTGTTTAAAAAAAAAAAAATTCTTAAAATATAAAAGTAAAAATTTATATAACAAATAAATTTAAATAACGTATGGCAAAAGCTTAAACTTAACATAAAAATTGTTTTGGTTCAAATATTAAAAGATAGTGATCTCCTACCATATCATATGCTATTTTTATTATCATTAAATGTGGTAAATTTAGAATTAGGAAATGTATTTATTAAACTGAAAAGACAACATTAATAAAATTTTAAATAATTTCGAAATTTATTTAATAGAAAAAGAAAATTAAATTTTATATTAGGATAACACATTAACTCAACTGAAAAAGACAACATTAAAATAGGTAACTTAATTTATATTAGAACAACACATTAACTCAACAGGAAAAGACAAGCATTAAATTAGGTAGTTTAATTTAATTCTCAGTGGCATTTAGGCGTAAATACTGTACAACTTGTAGGGTTAATCCATATGTGTACTTCTGTTTTAATAAAGTAGATTTACATAAATCTTTGTTTTATTGGTTATAATATTCCGTTCTGATTATCCAAACCACCTCATAAGCGTGGACATTCGGGATCCCAATCGGGTTTCAATTTTATCCAATCGGGTTTCGTTTTTTCGGGTTTATCAAAATCAACCAAATTCGGATTATTTAAAAGTTCGGTTCGGGACCGGTTAGGATTCTATCGAGTTCGGGTCGGGGTTAGTTTAAATCTTCATAGAACCGGTACAACCCAATTTACTTTCGGGTTCTGGTCCCAATCAGTTTTTCGGTTTAAAAATATCTGATTTATACTTATTTTGTAACCAAAACATAAGTAAAATTGGTTGTTTTGGTTTTGAATACCTAATTTGTACATTTTTGTAACCAAAACATAAACAAAATCGATTTAAAAATAAGAAAAGAACATCAACCATAATCATTTAAAATCAAAACAAAGGGAAATCATAAAACGAAAACTACAACCTCATGGAATGATAAACATGTTTTATTGAAAACAAAATCTAAATCTAAATATTTCAAAATTCAACAGTCACGTTTAATCATCAATCTTCATGTATTAGAACCACCAACATTTATGTAATAGATAAATATTTCAGATGTCCAATATATTTTAATGTGTTTTGAATACATATTATGAATTGAGATTATGTTTGGTATAGATCTTTTGGGATTTTGAATGTTTCGGGTTCTATCGGATATCCATTTAGATTCGGGTTCGGTTCAGATAATACCTATAATCCGAAATACCAAAAAACAAGATACATTCGGTATTTATAGCGGGTTCGGATCGTTCGGATTCATTTTTATCGGATCGGATTTGGTTCGGATTTTCGGATTCGGTTTATTTGCCCAGCCCTACCACCTCAAATTTAAGTGGTACAACGTTCATTCGTGATCAGAAAAAACTAAGATTTATATTCGGTTTATTAAAAGTTAGTAGTACTTACTAAAAATGACAGTTTTGCGAATTATTTGCTCTATCCACTTGTTACTTGTAAACAACTTATAAGTTATTTAATATTCGTTAGAATTACAAATTATTAAAAATTCTCTAATTACTTTTCTAATGTTTTAGTCAATGTTAAAAAATAAAATATAAAAAGGAAATTTTAAGATAATTTTATAAATATCTCATTTATATAAATTTCATAAACGAACTATTCACCATAATTAAGAAAATTTATATATTTTTGTTTATTAAGAAAAACAAATGACATGGAAAAATACCAAGTTGTTATTTCTTTGTTTCATTATTTAATACTTGATTTGTATTTGATGTTTAACTTTCTCAAACCGAATACCTGATTTTACAGATCAAGTATCGACCAGATATCAAGTGTAAGATTATGTATACGAAGTAGAGTTCAATGCTATCCATTTATTATTAAGGATTCTATATATAGATTTATATAGTCTAACATCAAGTACAAAACATATAACTATGAGAGCGTAACTTGTTTGTCGAGTGCGTGTTATATTGGCACGGTCTGCCAATCTTGAATAAAGGTCGATAAATATAGTCAGTCCTCAATTTCAGATTTTATATATTTAAAGTTCAAACATGTTTAAATAAAATATTGTTTTTAGTTAATTCAAATTTCAAAAACTATTATAAACTTAAAACTAGAACTCTCATAATTTTTTTTTTAAAAGGTATTTTCATCTATACATAATTTCAATTTACACCTATGAGGAAATATTGCACAAAAATAAAAATTTAAAAATATTCACTAACAATCGTAGATCAAAACTAGGCCAAATTTAATATTTAAACCAAATCTAATATTTTGACCAAATACGAACCAAAAAGTCCAATTTCAATCTGAACCATTTAAAAATGATACTTGAATGAAGCTTTAAAAAAAAACTACTTTGGGGTTTGGTTACAATATGAACCAAACTGAAATCTAAACCAAACCGAAATCCAAACTAGTATCTAAAAAATCAGAAGCTATTTAAATATATTAATCAATCTATTTTTACATATTTAGGTTAGATATTTCTATAGTATTATTTGAAAAATATATTTTCTCACAACAGTTAATTACACAAATACTTTTAAGAATTAAAATTATACCTTATTGCCATTAGCCCATTACTAACAATTTATTTCCATTTTTGTAGCAAAGTTATTATTTTCGAGTTATTTTCTAGAAAAACATAATCATAAAAAGGAAATATTTAGAAAATATACAGATTTATGTAAAATGATTTTTAGTTTATATAATATATATATATATATATATATATATATATATATATATGTATATATATATTAAGGTTTTATAAATTTTAAACAAAATAAAACAAAGTAAGTTTATTTTTATTTAAATTATTTTGTAAAACTACGTTGTTTTTATACCAAATATAAAATACTTTTATAAAATAACTATACATATTGGCTAATACCAAGGACACGTACAGCTAAAATATGCTTAAACATGTATAAAATTAAAAAAAAAATTGAAATGAATATGTTCTACATAGGCAGACTAAACATGTATAGGAGGTGACAACGGATTAGATGGTACATGAAAAGCGTATTAAGTACTAGGATACGTTTTGAGTGCGGTTTGTGCAAGAAATACATATATTGCGAGACGATTGTGATTTGTATAATACAAGCGATTCAAAAAAGTATGTGAAATTGTGAATGATAACAAAAGTAATATGCAGTGCAGAACAAAGTTTTGAATGGTGAACATATATTAAATAATGTGGGATAAATATAATATATTTGCATCCTTGAAATGAAAATAGGGGAAAACCTCCTAAAATATCATAAAATGATTTTTTTTAATCATCATACAAGAAATAAAATGATGAAAAGATATTTTTAAATTTGAAAAAAGAATTTATAGTCCGTATTTTACTCTATCTCTTTTTTTTATAAAATACTTAAATAAAATGATCTTTAAAACTTATCACTCGTTTTTGTTGCTCATCCAAAATAGGTGCTAGAAAAAAACATTACTACACTATCATGTCAATATTATATAGGAAAATATAACATTTTATTTTATAAAGAGAAATTTATTATTTACATAAGTAAATCAAATAAAGTATATAGACCACAACTTTTCTTATGCTATTCTCTTTAATATGCGTTCCACTAGGAAATATATTCCATACTCTTGATTTTTGTTTTATTACATATTTTGTATTTATTTTCTCAAAATAAATTATCAACTCAAAATTAAGTTGAATGGAGACACATATCTGGTTCGTTATGTTTTTGTTGGTAGTCCGCAATAAACATTCATAGCCATAGATTTTAAATGGTGACAGCGGATTGGATGGCACCGAAAAACAGATTAGATACAGCAAGTACATTTTTAATCCGGTTTGTGCAAGAAAAACGTGGTTATTATAAAAAAACGATCACAAAATTATGTTAATGGTAACAAAATTAATATGCACTGCGGAAAAAAGTTTTAAAGATGAAAATATAATGTGGGATAAATATAATGCATGTATATCCTATAAATTAAAATAAGGGCAAATCTCCTAAAATATCATGAAATGAGTTTTTAATCAAAAAAGCACACAAGAAATATATGATCAAAAGAAGTTTCATTAAAAAGACAAAAACACTCTTACTTTATAGATATATAAATATAAAAATATTTAACTATATAATAAAAAATAAAAACAATATTTTAAACTTTCAGAAAATTTAAATTCAAACTTTTTAATTTTTAGAAATTATGTTTCAATTTTTTTTTGAAATCCAAATCTTTTTAAAAGTTTTTATTTTAAATTTTAGATAAGATTTTTTTTTAAAACTTAAATCATAAATCTAGATTAGTTAATCATATGGATATAACTATCTTTTGACCTGTCTAACAAAACATTTTGGTTATTTTTATATTTGTATATTGTATTTATGAATGAGGACAAACGAACTATAGTTATGATAAAAAGCTTTTTTAAATGTTATCTTAAATTTGTTTCCTTAATTTAACTTAAGGGAAAATCTACAAAACTAACCGGAAAATATTTATAAAGTTGAAAAAATGAATTTGTTACCTGTTTTTGTTGTTCACCAAAAATAGTCGCGCGAAGAAAACAATACCACACTCTTATGTAAATATTATATAGGAAAAATATAATATATTTTAATTGGTTAAGAGAAAATATATTATTTAAGTGCGTATTAATATATTTTGCTTGTATAGTCTAATCCTTTAGGAGTTCACAATAAACCTTTCATGCTTGTATAGTCTCATCCTTTAGGTTCTCTATTCTTTTTAATGCGTATTCTTTTACCTTGATAATTGAATTTCACATTCATCAAAAAATAAATTTAATATGCGTTCCACTAGGAAATCTATCCCACACTCTTCCTTTTGTTTTATTACATATTTTTATTTAATTTTTATATATAAATTATCAAATCAAATTGAGTTCAATGGAGATACTTATTTGGTCCATCATGTGCTTATTGGTAGTCCGCACTAAATATTCATTGCCATAGTTAACAAAATACATAATATAGTACATATTGGTTACCAAAATAAAACACTCTTTATTAACACTAAACCCTAACCTGGAAATGTTAATCTACATCCGAAATATAAATAATTTCTCCCGTTTTCAAATAATGACAGTCACTAGGTTCCTAATACTATACTATATGATAGATATACTATAATACTTTTAGAATGTACGGGGAACTAAATTTTAGTTCTCTTTAATAATTCAGGAGACTTTAGTGAAACTCTTTCAAATGATAAAACTATATCCTAACCCGAAAATGTAAATTCACATCCAAGATATAAACAGTTTTCCCCTGCTGAGAAATATTGACAATCACCAGATTATTACATTTTTAAGAAATAATATAGAAATATGTCCCAAATAGTATGGTAACCTTACATAAATAGCTACAATAAAGAATATATACTATACTATTTCGTTCACCGAATATAGTATAGACGACAAGTTCATTCTTCTCTTTTCAAACGTGCTGATATACATTCACTTCGTTCACTGTCGTTATTCTTCACCACCATATAAAGATCATCTTTATCTCTTCTTTCTTTTTTTCGACGCATCGACGCCTCCGCCAGTCCGCCGTCGTTATTCTTCACTATTGAAACTCACCGTCTAAACACAATAACAGAAACAAAAACATAATATAAAAAATAGAAACATAAATAGAAATAGAGTATAAACACAAAAACAAAAACAAAGTATAAAAATGAAAGAGTTGTTGTGTTTTTTTACCGTCTACGGCTTCATCGTTGTCCTTCTCATGAGAAAAAAATAAGTTCAAGAAGATGTGTGAATAATGAAAGACCGTGTTCATCTTTATCTTCTTCAAAATTGTCTAGTTATCTTGAAAGATGAAAGTGAATACAACTTGGCCACATATTGTCCTTGTTACATTAATTAATTAATTATTTTATTGTGTTTGGTAGTAGGTTTCACCGATTGCTTTAAAAGGATAATATGACTATTTTTTATAATGTGGAGTTGATATATTGATGAGTTAGGAGTTTTAGATATGAAGTAAATTAACTTTTGTTCGATGGTTGTTGCGTTCAATTTCCCTTACTTTTTTTTACCGTGTACCAACAAAATGTTAAAATCAGAAGGAAAATAGGAGAAAGTGTTATCCATTTTAATAATGTCAAATCGATAGCTATATTTTTAATATTGATCCTAAAATTGGTCAGTTGGCAAATTAACCCAAAATTAATTAATCGGCCACATAACTAATAGATCGTATTGTTCCAAGTAAATGGTTAACTCGATTCTTGTAGTTGGATTTATCAAAATTGCAATACGGTTTGACGACCGACGCAAAAACAAATTATAGCATCACGATCTTTTCAATGAGTAAAGATACGATGACAGATTTTAATTTGCAAATGGCCATGACAGGAGAGCTGGGTGCTGTTAGGGCAACTTAGTTTTAGATTGAAATAAAATTAAACAATAATCACCAACACCTCACGTATATACAAAAGTAATAATAATATTAACATTATTCATCATTTAAATACTTTTTTGGGGTATTCAGTGGTTTAGGACAGTAATCGTCTTCGTAGGCTTAATTAACTAAACAGCTGTTTTATAAGAATCAACCCATGTGGTATGTCTATGATTATTATATTGAAACCTGTTCTACATATACATAATTATTTCTATTATTAGCCTGTCGATAATTACCTCTATGGTTATATTTTTTTCTTCTCTTCAGATTTTTTTTAAAGTAGACCAGAGAAGAATTTATAATCTTCTTAAGGGAAATAATTGATATAAATGGATTCTTAAAAGGATTTGGTTGTATTATATTCATCTCATTCCATTTCTTAAAAAAATGTCATTTTGATATATCACAAAGATTAAAAAAAACTGTATAATAGATTAATATATTATTATTTAATGTATATTTAATTAAATAAAATAATTTAAATAAAAATCTATTAGGTATTCAAAATGGTAAAAGTATATTTAATGTATAAAGCTACACTAAAAATGTAGAAAGACACCTTTCGGAAAAAAAAAACTGAACTGAAATTGTTTTAACGAGAATATTTTTTTTGAACGAGAATTTTTTTTTGAACGAGAATTTTTTTATAGTAACTAAATGAATATGCAACTTCAATCGAATGTGATATATATGAATGAATTGAAGAGGCACAGGCACATTGAAGGCCGGTGCAGGCCGTTCGCTGCTAGTCTACAGAGGTGAGTCATAGCTCTTGTCTCGGTTGTCTCGGTTAATTTAGAGGTGAGTCTTTACATACTGTTACGTCAATATCATCGGTCACGTTTAGCAGCTGTGTTTTACTACTAAACTTTGACGACTTTAAATATAATCTTTAAAATATATGCACTGTCATATGATTATTTTCGTTCTTTTTATTCCTTCGATGGCAAAAATTTAAAAAGCTTTGTCCCTATATGCTTCCAACGTGCATTAATAATGTGTTGGAAATTAAATAATACTACTGTATATCCAACTCATATTAATTAGTTTTATTAGTGGTTAAGATTTTAGTTTTCCTCTTGTCTCTCATTTTAATTTATCTCAAATCTATTGATATGAACTTTATTACATATAATTATTTTCTAAGTAAAAAAAGATTTGAACTTTATTCGAAAACAAAACTAAGTAACCAACATAGTTTTGGTCCACTGGTGAACTTTATGTGGAAATTCAGGTTTTTTTCCGGATCCAATCTACGTTAAGAATTTTTTTTTGTTAAATACGCTAAGAAAGAATTAAACAACCAGTTCTTATATTTTTTCTTAAACAACTAGTTTTTATCTTTAGTTATGAAAAATTAGTTAGATCATAAGATCTAAATTACCTTGCGATCTACAAAGAAAAAAAGCTAAGATTAAATAATTACACGCTATAAAAGTTGAATATTTTGTTTGAGATAATACCGTTACAAACGAAATGTTCTTAATTCAGTTATATATATATATATATATATATATAATTTTAGTCATTTCAATTTTCATTATGGTACTACTACTAGTCATATTAATAACAATAATTTAGGTCAAAATTTATTGATAATTTCTGATATATCATTTTCCTCTTATATGTACATCTAATTGAAAGCTCTATGCCTCTCTGCGTATGAAACAACAGAGCTATTGTAGTTCCTCATAATAATACTGTCTACCAGCATGTGCATATGCTTTCCATTATACTAGTTTACTAGGCACGATTTCTACAATAATTAAGACTAGCAAAAACATATTATATACATCGAAGTAACATCCTAGTTAGTTATTAAATTCAACCAAACAATTTTATATCCTAAAAAAATATCATATTTTATGAAACCTTGTTATCAAACCTGTAAAATTAGTGAAAAATCGTAAAACAAAAATTATAAATAACTCCTTAAAATTAAATTGTCATACTTGATTATCGATTTAATTTACTTTACTTTGATCTTTATAATATTATTTGATAAGTTAATTTTCTATGTGTCTCACTCATGTTAACTCTCACGATGATTAATTACACGGATACCCTTAATGAATTAAAATTATTACAGTTTAAATATTTTTATTGATTTTTTTTATTTAGTTTCCTTTATAAAATTTTCCAAATAACATATATAATAAAAAGGAAACATTTAAAAAGTTTAAAAGCAAATTTAAAAACAAAAATATATGCCTATATGATATGAATTTCATTAAAAAGGAAAGTTCACAAAATAGTAATATTCCATTTTAAAAATAACATAAAATATACTTTTGAAATAATAAATACTTTATTTATATCTATATTTTCATAAATGAAAAAATATATTTGTATATACTGTGATTTCACAAAAGAAAATTTCACATAGACAATCTTGATATTAGAAAAATAAGTATTATTTATTTTTAAACATAACTTTAAACAATACAATTTCAAAATAATAGAAATAATTTTATTTATCTATCTATTTTCTTAGATGATTACATAAAATAATTAAGTAACATAAACAAATTTATGTTTAACTTATTAAAAATAGTTTATAATTAGTATTATTGAAATGTTTTATTTATTTTCATAAATTTATTTGACTATAATATCTTTCAATTACAGCAAAATATCGACAAATTATATTTTACTTATATAATATAATTTCTAAAATGCAATCACAATTTTTTACTGTTTATTTTTAAGAGAAATTAGAAAATGAAGAATAGATTTTAACAGTAAACATCTTTTGATCAAATAATTACAAAATAGTTTAGATTAAAACAACCCGATATGCTTGAACAAGTTAGATATATTATATTTTATCATTACTAAAATTATATTTTAATATTAAATTTGCTTTTAAATTTTAGATTTTTATGTTTCTGGAACTTAACATAACCATAATCAAAATATGAAAGCAAATCTTAATTCAAACTTTTAACATTGTTTAAAATAAATTTTAGTTTACCATTCAATAAATTAAATCTAAGGCATAAAATTATTTTGAATTTATAAAATGTTTTAATTACTGTAGATATAGATATGTGTTCATGAGTTTCTAAAAATATATCAGTTACTTATGTATGTAACTTCATATTGATCATTAATAAATATATGAAAATACATGCACATTAAACGATATTTCCGTTTGAATTTGAAAGAATATATGCAACTTAATATACTCATAACATGAGTAATTCGATTAATCCAACTTATATCTAATAGCATATATTAAACTACAATAAGAATATATAATTTTATGGTAATAATTAATTTTATAAATATAAATTATAAGATGATTCAATATATATTAACAAATGAAAATAAAATATTAGCCAAATGTTACAATTTAGTTATTTTGTAAAATTTATATATGTGGGCATGAGACTTCATAATATCATCGTTATATTAATTTATTTAATTTGGAATTTGACACTTTAGTTTATCTTTTACTTCATTATAAACACAATATAATTTAATTTATAAATAATCATCCTAAAATATATTTACATAAAACAACCAACCAACGTAAATGCAAATACAAAATTAATCAAAATTTTAATATATTTAAAATAACAAAATTATAATTGAACTCAAAGAAATAAATGCAAACTAATATATCTAAATGATAAATAAATCAACTGTAAAAACAAAAAAACTGACAACCTATAACATATCTAAAATTGTATGTCTAAATAAAGTAATATAATATTATTAATATAAATTATGCATACAATTATAAATCAATATAATATTAAAATTAAATAACAATTAATTATTATAGTATATTTACTTTATAAATATTTATACACAGTGCATGAACACGGAAAAATCATCTAGTTACTATTTTATCTTTGAATCTAACATTTTAATGTAATAACTAGATTTTGACCCGTCCGATCGGACGAGTATTTATTTTATGTTTTTTAATTTTAAATGACTTATTAAATGATGTATTTGTAATATTTAAATATAAATTTAAATTGAAAATTAATCTTTGCAGTTATAATAAAAATTAAAATTAAATTTTTTATAAAATATTCTGATATAAATTTTAAATTTCTAAATTAAAATAATATAGAAGTAGGTCATAAGTTTTTCCAATTCAAAAATATTAACATCCCTCAAAAACAAAGAAAATAAAATTATAAATACATAAAACATATAACCATATTTGGAACTATAATTTCCATTAAAATAAATTTGTTAAAAAAATAATGTTGCACTGTTTTTGTTTATTTATATAACTTGGTCCGTGACCGTATAAATATCTTCTTTCACTTTAATTTTTTTCTCTGTACTAATGGTATACTATATATATTTGTAAATTAAAATGTATTACATAATTTTTAATATAACATTTTAAAACACAACTAAGTAATGCCATAATCATATTTTTTTAAACTAAAATAAATAGTTAAATGATGTTTTTGCTTTTGTATCACTTTCCCCTTTGGGTATTTCTATCAATGAAGTTAAAAAAAAATGATGTTTTTGATTAGTGGAGAAATAAATGGTACGAATTAAATATACGATCGTCATAAAAGGAAAAAAGGGTTTTTAGCAAATCTTGTAAAACAAAACGAAATTAAATGGAAAGAAAAGAAAACATTAAATGGAATTAAAAATCGTTGCGGTGCGTCTTCTCCCTCCTCGCTCTTTGGCAGCAGTACAATAAACATTAAAACAGCTTTCTCTCTCCTCTCTCCCATTACTCCGATCTGACTCTCTCTCTCACTACTCAACCTCCCATTGGCCGAGCCTGTTTGATTATCGGAAACCCTAATTCCTCAAACTCGGAAGCATTAGCAAAGTCGAATCTCACAAACAGTTGCGGGGATGGTGAGAAGATGCTGCTAAAACAGTCAGTGATTAAAAAAATGATGATGACGAAGAACGGACGAAACGACGTCGTAGACGAAGAAGAAGATAACGACGATTGTTTCTACGAGTCACTGGATCGCGTCCTCTCTTCCTGCTCTTGCTCAACTTCCAACTCAGACTACGACTCCGACAACCCCAACCCCAACCCCAACATCCCCGATCCGATCCACGATCCGACTCCGTTTCCCCTCCCATCCGGCTTCGAGCTGTGGAAAACGGAGCCCGAGTCCGTCACCGAGAGACGAACCAGGCTCTTACGCGGTTTGGGACTCAGCGACGAGCCGGATCTCCCTCCCGCGACGAGCCACCGTAGAAAAGCCATCTGCAGCTCTCATCTCGCCAGATCAGACGTCTCGATCTCGAAGCGTAACGGCCGATTCGACAATGTCGATTCTGGTAAGCTTCGAGGATCTGTAGATAAGCTCCGTACGCGTAACAAAGAGACGATAGAGACTGTAGAGAAACAGAATGGGAGGAGAGATGTGGTTCTAGAGGAGCAAATGTGCACGATTAGGAATCTAGATACTGGGAAAGAGTTCGTGGTGAATGAAGTGAGAGAAGACGGGATGTTGGAGAAGTTGAAGGAGGTAGGCACCGATCGTCAGTTGACTCTGGAGGAGTTTGAGATGTGTGTTGGGACATCACCGATTGTTCTCGAGCTGATGAGGAGGCAGAATGTTGAAGATGATGTTAGTAAAGACTCTGTGGATTTGAGTGTAAGTGTGAGTGGGAGTAGAGTAACTAAGCATAGACGGAGAGGGAGTTGGCTAAAGAGTATAAAGAACGTTGCTAGTAGTGTGGCAGGAGGGTACAAAGAGAGACGAAGTACTGATGATAGAGATTCACTGTCAGAGAGAGGAGGAGGAGGAGGTCAGAGGTTTAGCTCTGCAACTGATGATAGCAGAGACATGTTGTTTCATGACCCTGAGAGAGTTAAGGTTAGGCAGTACGGGAAGTCGTGTAAAGAACTCACAGCGCTTTTCAAGAGCCAAGAGATTCAGGCTCATAAAGGGTCGATTTGGAGCATTAAGTTCAGTTTGGATGGGAGGTATCTCGCTACTGCTGGTGAGGATTGTGTTATTCAGATTTGGAAAGTTGTTGAATCGGAAAGAAAAGGGGAACTCTTGTCGATGGATAAACAGCAAGACGATGGGAGCGTAAATTTGTTCCTTTTGGCAAATGGATCTCCAGAGCCAGCTTCAATGTCTCCCATGAGAAGAGGGAGGACATCTTTCAGCAGAAAATCAGTGAGCTTGGACAATGTTCTGGTTCCAGAAACAGTCTTTGGTCTTTCAGAGAAACCTGTGTGTTCCTTTGTTGGGCATTTGGATGATGTACTTGATCTTTCGTGGTCAAATTCTCAGGTTGGTAGCATTTTGTTCTGTTATTCCCAACCACTATTCTCTTGGGATGCAAACTTCCTATGTGTATTTAGTTTAACTTGCTAGTGTTAAGTATACGCCTTCTGAACTGTTATGTGAGGATCTGCTTCCTTCAGCTATTCTTCTTTAATACTCAGGCATTGTTTTTGTTTCCAGCACCTGCTTTCCTCTTCTATGGACAAGACTGTTCGTCTATGGGATTTATCTAGCAAGTCATGTTTGAAAGTCTTCTCGCATAGTGACTACGGTAAGTGAATATAGCCTCTTGTACCGCACCAGTGACCATACTTTACTTGTTCTCCTAGTCTGTAGGAAACTAAGCATACATCGCAATGAGAATAAATTAGCCGCTTTGAGTGTGAACTCTGATTCTGGAAAGATTCGTTTTGTCAATATATTTGTGATATGAAATTTTAGACTCAAGCGGCTCTTCAATTTCACTGCAACATAGGAAGAAAAGATAACAATATATACGTTGGTTATGTAACATAAGATTTTCTCTCGGCTGATTTTTTTGTTTCCTGGTCCACACAGTGACTTGCATCCAGTTTAATCCCGTGGATGACAATTACTTTCATCAGTGGATCCTTAGACGCAAAAGTTCGTATATGGAGCATTCCTGATCATCAAGTTGTTGACTGGAATGATCTTCATGAGATGGTCACAGCTGCCTGCTATACACCGGATGGTCAGGTACACCATTGAATTATTTCTATTTTGGGCTAAAATTAAAATAAGTACCTTAATGAAGCTCTCTTTGGTTTGTAAAGGGTGCATTGGTTGGTTCATACAAGGGGACTTGTTGCTTATACAATACACATGGTATATAAACTCATTAACCTTGTCTCTTTCTTAGAAGTCTAAATTGTTTCTTCATTTTTCGAAACTTAATTTATTTTGTTATTTCGTTATTTAGATAACAAATTGCAGCAGAGAAAGGAAATCAATCTGAAGAACAGGAAAAAGAAATCCAATCACAAGAAAATCACTGGTTTTCAGGTAGAAAGCTAAAACAAGAAGCTAACAACACCGTTCTGTTCTTTTGATTTATACTTGCTAATGTCGGAAGCTCTTACTATTCTCATGAAACCAGTTTGTGGCGGGAAGTTCATCGGAAGTACTTGTCACATCTGCAGATTCACGGACTCGTGTTGTTGACGGTGTTGACCTTGTTCACAAGTTTAAAGGTAAACAATACTAACCTAAGAACTCTCTTCTTCGTTCTTACTCGGAAATGGATAACCTCAAACTTCTTGTGTGTTCTGTTCTCTTCTTTGGTCTTAAAACGAAGCTAAGCGTTTTTAGCAAATTTTGGTATTGCAGGATTTCGCAACACAAACAGCCAAATCTCGGCCTCACTTACACCAAACGGGAAGTTTCTAGTCTCAGCAAGCGAAGACTCCAATGTATATGTATGGAACTACGACTCAGACTCTCGTGCTGGAAGAAGCAAACGTGTCACAGTCACAAACTCATACGAACACTTTTACTGTCGAGACGTCTCTGTAGCCGTACCTTGGCCTGGAAAAATCAGTAACAGCAACAGCCCTGACGAGTCTCCCATGACAGCCAATAACCCTCCAACACCTGTCAACGATCCAATCAACAACAAAACCGTCACCAACGGTATCATTTCGAGCGCCACAAACCGATACTTCTTCGATAGGATCTCGGCGACATGGCCCGAGGAGAAACTTTTGCTGGCTGCAAAGAACCGGGCAAGAACTAGCCCTCGCGTGAGCGTGGACATGTCTAATGGACCGGTTAGCAGAAAACCGAGTGCTTCGGCTTGGTCTATGGTGATTGTGACTGGCGGTTTACGAGGCGAGATCAGAACATTTCAGAATTTTGGATTACCGGTTCGTCTATGAAGCCACGGAGAGAGTTTTACAAATCAGCAAGCCCAAGGCAAAAGTGAAAAAAAAATTACTT
This sequence comes from Raphanus sativus, assembly GCF_000801105.2. NCBI lineage: Eukaryota > Viridiplantae > Streptophyta > Magnoliopsida > Brassicales > Brassicaceae > Raphanus > Raphanus sativus. The sequence goes on from NC_079519.1 coordinate 9,401,997, forward strand.
AGTAAAAACACCTTCTCGAGTCAATAGTGTATAGATTGAGAGAAGGTTGGTTCTTCCAATAACTCTCTTTTCTCACCATCTTTAATTATTTTTTTTTACATTTGTTATCTTTAAAATTCAGATCTCTAGCAAATATATATAATTATTTTGAAAGAAAATTCATATACCATAGTATTGGAGTTGTATATGAATCAGGAATAGAACTGAGTATATGGCAATTCACACTTTGTATTTGCTACTAGGCTTATCTATACATGTAAGTAATTTGTGTATAAGTTCATCATTTCAATGAATAAGTTTATCCTCAGAGCAGATTGTCCATAACAAATTATGGCATATTTTTGTTCCATAGCTCTTCTGCCATACACAGAGATGGAGAGACCCATGAAACTTACAAGTAAAAGTATGTACCGAGAGGAAATCTAGTTCTCGTATTCTCATTGGCTGTAAGAGTATGACATGGCCGAAACTTCAGCTATAGATAATCTTAGAGCATCATTATGAGTGGGACGTCCTTAAAATCTTTTTCTTTTCTGATTTCTTAAAAAAAAAAAAACCAATCGCGAGTCGCCACGTGTCGTCTGACCCGCGAACAGTATCTAGAACGCATGAAGGATGTTTCTTATATTGGGATTTTTGGGCACAGAAATTGAGAAAAGTGGCGGGGCACACACCAAAAAAACTAAGGACTTCCATTTGAGACACTGATAATGATGCTCTTAGTATTACATATATCCTCGGAAAAACATCTGCGGGGACCGCCCTTCACATGTCCCGACTCGTTTAGTAAAATCATCTCCAGTGGTTACTTTCATTTTTACTTTCAAAAATTTACCTTTTTAAAATAAAAAAATGAAACAATATTCACTCTAATTGTTTGCTTTATTTCTTGATTATAAAATAAATATTCCAAGTATGTTTAATCTTCAATTTATCATTAATTATTACTAGACACCTTATATTTTTTATATTTACTTATTTTGCGCAAATATTTTATTTTAACAATATTCCAACATAGTTATTATTTTATATAAATTTAATATTTTCATATAATAAATTTATTAAACATGAATAAACAAACACAAAACATCATAATTCGTATAAAAAAGACACCATACATATAATTTTTTTCTACAATTGATTAACAAAAGTGTCTAGTAAGAAATAAGCTTATTTATCTTTGACTCTTTTAAATTGAGTTACAAAGTTCTTAAAAATACATATTCATATGTTTTTGATATAAACATCTAATTAGATAAAAATAATAGTTGAAATTTTATAATTAATTAGATTATATTAAAGAATATAATTTATTTTGGTTAAATAAATAAATAAAAAGTTAAATACTAATTTACAATGAAAAAATTTATCTTAAAAATAATGAAGATATGTACCGTAGATCTTCAAAATTGAAGCAACACCGTCATTGTTTTATTTTGAAATAAAACTGAAATAAGGTTGGAAAAAAACTTACTTCAAAACGAAACAAAAAAAAATGAAGTGGGGTTAAAAATAAAGTGAATCTATATAAAGGCACACAAGCACAAACATTTATACAAACATTAACATTTACTCTTTAACGTGACAATGGCCCTTCAAGCTGCTTCTTTGGTCTCCTCTGCTTTCTCTGTCCGAAAAGAAGTAATTAATTCGCTTTTTACTTTTATTAATCATCTCCCTTAACTATATTCCGTCTTATAGACTAACTAACATATTTTGGTTGCAGGGAAAATCAAATGCTTCATCATCAACATCATCATCATCTTTCAAAGAGTCTAGTCTTTTTGGTGATACACTTTCAGACCAAATCAAAGCTGATTTTGTCTCTTCCTCCTTGAGATGCCAGGTACATTAACATAATCTCATTACTTGTAAATGTGTGTGTCTCGTTCGATACAGTGAAGGAACAATAAGATTGCTTGCAGAGGGAACAAAGCTTGAGGAACAAAGGAGCAATTATTCGAGCTCAAACAATCGCGACTTCAACCCCATCGGTCACACAATCTACCTTGAATCGCAAGAAAACCGTTAGAAAAAGGAAATTTATCGTCACTGGAGTTCATCAGGGCTAGTGTAATGACCCGATTTCGGCCACAGAGTTCGTTAGCATGCTAACGCCCATGTACTCACCCAAAGGTCTAATATTTGTCTATAAATACCAGCTCATCTACTTTGTTTTCTCCACCAAGTTATCAAGAAAAGTTTTGAGAGAGAGATAGTGAGTGGAGTTGTGATCCTTTTGCAGAGAGAGTCGCCTGAGGTCGTCGCCGGAGCCACCGTGTCCAGTGATCTCGTCCAGCCAGTCACCACCGCTAATCCCCTTAGGTAACGCCGGAAACCCCTTGCATTTTAGGTTTAGTTTCGGCCGTTTTAGTAAATCAACCATAACTCCCTAACCGTTGCGAATTTCTTGTATGAAAGACCACCATCGCGTTCCTCTCGTCGAGACGAATCCGTAGCCACCAGAATCGCCGCAATCGGAGCTCAGACGAAGCCGTACGCACCCTCCAAAGTTCGCCGGAAATCGTCTCCGCCACCACCGGATCACCGCTTCGCCGCCGCCGGAAATCGTCTCCGCCGCTGGCCACCGCCGTGCTCCGCCGCCGTCCACCGTCGTACTCCGCCGACGCTCCGCCGACTCTCCGCCGTGCTCCGACGCTCCGCCGTCGCCGCCGTTGACCGCCACCGGTGACTCGCCGGCGACTCGGCCAACTCGGCTGAGTCGACCCGGTGAGTCAACTCGGTGACTCGGTTAACCGGTCGGTTTGACTGGTTTAAATCAATTACGATTTGGTTAGGGTTGGTTAGAGTAAACCGGGCGGTTAAAATCAATTTGAAATCGGTTAAGGAAAACCAATTGGTTAAATCAAATTGATTTCTGGTCAAAGGTTGACCGGGTTGACTTTTGACCAGCGGGTTGACTTTTCTTTAGGCGCCCGTTTTGAGTCGTTCGAAAGGCGTTTTGACTCGAATTTTCGCCATGGTTTCAGATTTAGAGTCTATTTGAGCAGCTGGAGTTCATAGATACCACTTCTCTTCATTTGCTAAGGTGATGGTCTATTCCGTAAATCCCGTACCAGTATAGAATTCTTCCTATTGTAGTGTAGTCTCGAAACATGATATGTCTTTGTGAATTGAGTCTGTTTGATTGTCTTGTTTGTTTATTATTATTGATTGTTAAACCGGAAATAGGATAATAGAGGATTCAACGATTGAGTGAATTGATTGATGCTAAGAATTGTTATACATATGTAAATATATATATAAGTGAGTCCATGTGGAGATTGGCGGGGGTACAGAGACGTTTGTACTTACGACGCCTATGATTGAGGAGATTGGCGGGGGCACATGACGTCTGTGCTTACGACGCCTATGATTGTGGAGAGTTGCGGGGGTACAAAGACGTTTGTACTTACGACGCCATCAGGTTAGCGGGGTACAGCTTGGACCACTGTATTACGACGCAAAATGGAGTGTATATATCTATATCCTTATGAGGAAATGCGGGGTGCAGAGAATATATCTATGTGCTATCATCGCATTGGTTGTAGCATGTCTAAGTGCACTAGACATATATTATTTGTTTGTGTGGTGTAATAGGCGCCGTGTTTGTTTCATGTTAGAACTAGACTTCCATAGTGGGAGTTCTATTTACTCAAGTCTGTGCTTTGCGGTTTAGTTTTCCATACCTCACTGAGCGACTCCCCTGTTGCTCACCCCTCTTTCTTTCCCCTTTCAGGTGAGACCGATGAGCAGGAGTGACCATATCGGACGAGTGCTACTATTTGGGCTCGTGGGCTTTATCATTTTATCCTTTATCGTTATTGGGCCTCTAGGCCTTCGTACTTCTATCGTTTACGCTACTTTCTATTTTCAGAACTTCGGACTTATGTTGTTATTTTATATTTCGGATTTGACTTTATGGTATTGTATTTGATTTTATGATATGACATGGATTTATTATTATTATTCCCGCTGCGCTATTATTATATTTTATCTCGAATTATTTTATTATTATTCGGAAGTGGCGGTCGCACAGTTTTTGGTATCAGAGCCGTGTTCCATCCCGGTTCTGTCCCGGGAAGGCGATTCTGGAGACTCGGTTTTTATTCGGTTTTAATCGGTTTTCAAATGTTTATGGGGATATGGGGATTTTAAAAGTAAAATAAAATAGCACATTTCCGTTAGATATCACTCCTTTAATTGTTGGTTTTAGTCAGAAGTTAACTCGTTTGCCTTCATTTCAGATGCCGCCGAGGAGAGCTACCCGTGCTCAGATCGCTAGAGATGCTAGAGAGGCTCAGGATGAGCATGTTCAGCCCGCAGTTCCGCAGCCCGTTGCTCCGCAGATTGATCAGGATCATGAGACAGATGATTCAGGAGTCAGTTCAGCAGATTGCCCAAGAGGCAGCCAGGCAAGCCGCTCAGGAGGCTGCCCGGGTAGCTGCTCAGGAGGTTGCTCGACAGATGGCTGCAGCTCAGCAGGTTCCGCAGGGTCCTCAGATTCATGTGCAGCAGGGTCCGCAGATTCATATGCAGCAAGGTTCCGCCAGTTCAGGTCCAGCATGATCATCAGGTTCCAGCTCAGCAGGCCCCAGCGCCACAGTATCCGCAGGTTCCTATTCAGCCAGTTCCAGGTGTCTTTCATGTTCCGCCGCCGCCACCCGTCATTCCAGTGCATGTACCCGAAGTTGATGAGACATTTATCAGGATGTTGTCACAGATGAAGTATGTGAACTTGGAGCATTTCAGTGGTACCACGGACCCTACACTTGCTCACGATTGGAGGCACAGTTTGGATAAGTGTTTGAACACTATCTCATGCCCACCAAGACATAAGCTTAGAATTACTGAGTTGTATTTGCGCGGAGATGCAGCAGTATGGTGGGATGGAGTGCGAGTGATGCACCGTGGCGAGATGACTTTTGAGGATTTCATGTATGCATTCAACAAGAAGTATTTTCCAAGAGAGAAGCTTTGGATGAGAAGAAGAATGATTTTGAGAGTTTGAGGCAGGGTGGAAAGTCTGTCAGAGAGTATGAGCATGAGTTTCGCCAGCTTCACCGATTTGCGGGTAATGGTATGGATGAGGAGGATCTGATCAGGAGGTTCTTAAAGGGAGATGCGAGTGGAACTTCGCGGTAGGTGCAGTATGGCCACCTATACCAGTTTGGAGGATCTGGTAGAGAAAACAGTTGTGCAGGAGAAATGTATGGCAGAGGAACAGAAGTACTCCAGGGCAGTTCAGCCTAAGTCCGGAGGATCTTCTTCCTCTCAGAAGAGGACTTGGGAGCAGACCGGGACACCTCGTTGTGGGCGTTGTCGTCGCCATCATTTTGGAGAATGTTTCCAGTGTTCTAACTGTGGTCTGTTGGGACATCTTTTGAGGGATTGTTGGAGGCCTCCGCGCGCTCAGGTTGGAGCGCCAACAGCACCAGTAGCCGCTAACAGGAACTGTTACGGGTGTAACCAGCCAGGTCACATATTCAGAGATTGTCCGAGGAGGGCAATGCAGCACTTCCGCCGCCACCAAAGCGTTTAGCCATCGCTCCACGTGTGTTTACGGTTGGAGAAGCAGAGGGAGCCGAGCCGATAGCGGGTATGCATCCTTATCATACTTGTTATGTTTGTGTACTATTGGATTCATGAATATCATTTGTAGTTAGTAAAAAATCTCGTGTAGGATTGGTTTCGGTTGGAGGTGAGCCCGCTCTCACACCTTATTCGACACGGGAGCTTCTCACAGTTTTGTGACTCCGCGCTTTGCTAAGTGTTGGTCTTTTCGAGGAGTCTTCGTGCAGAAAGGCTAAGCAGATTCAGACTGCCGGTTCAGAGAAGTTGGGAGCAATCGGTATTCATCACGACGTACCAGTTACACTTGGAGGAGTTGAGTTTCTCGGAGACTTGACAGAGATGGAGCTGAGTTTCTACGATGTCATACTTGGGATGGATTGGCTATCACGACATAGAGTTGTATTGGATTGCCCGGATGCAAGAGTTAATATCCCTAGAGCTGAAGGGAAGATCGTTTTCCAGGGGACTCGGGCACACCAGGGAATTTCTATTGTTTCCATGTTGCGTGCAGAGGAATTGTTGGAGAATGGAGCAGAGGGATTTTTGGCGACCATTTCGATGGACAAGGATGATGATCAGCTCGAGCTACAGGATATTCCAGTGGTTGCCGAGTATGCAGATGTTTTTGAGGCTTTAAAGGGGCCACCACCAGCTAGAAGTGACGTTCTTGCAATTGAGGTGGAACCAGGGGCAGCACCAGTTTCACGACGAGCTCCTTACCGTTTAGCTCCCGCAGAGATGGCTGAGTTGAAGAAGCAGTTGGAGGAGCTATCAGATAAGGGGTTATCAGGCCGAGTACTTCACCGTGGGAGCACCAGTTTGTTTGTGAAGAAAAAAAGATGGAAGTTTCAGGCTTTGTATCGACTACAGAGGTTTGAACAAAGTCACCATCAAGAATCCGCTTCCGCGTATCGACGAGTTGTTGGATCAGTTGCAAGGAGCTTCATGGTTTTCTAAGATTGATCTAGCATCAGGATACCATCAGATTGCCATAGCAGAGGGAGATGTAAGGAAGACGGCCTTTCGTACACGCTACGGACATTATGAGTTCGTAGTGATGCCATTTGGGTTGACGAACGCACCAGCAGCATTCATGAAGCTAATGAATGACGTATTCCGAGAGCATTTGGATAAGTGTGTGATCGTTTTCATCGACGATATCTTGGTTATTCTCGGAGTAGAGAAGAGCACGCTGAGCATTTACGGATTGTGTTGGAGAAGCTTAGAGAGCATCAGTTGTTTGCTAAGTTGAGTAAGTGCAGCTTCTGGCAGAGGAAGATTGGATTTCTCGGTCATGTGGTTTCAGAAGAAGGAGTTGCGGTAGATCCAGAAAAGATTAAAGCTATTTCAGAGTGGCCGACACCTAAGAGTGCGACGGAGATCCGCAGTTTTCTCGGTTTGGCAGGATACTACAGGAATTTCGTCAAGAGTTTTGCTAGCATTGCAAAGCCAATGACAAAGTTAACGGGCAAGGACGTCAAGTTTGATTGGACAAATGAGTGCTCGGAGAGCTTTGCTGAGTTGAAGCGACAACTGACTCAGACACCAGTTTTGGTACTCCCGAGGCCAGGGATACCATATGAGGTTTACACTGATGCATCAGGCACTGGATTGGGATGTGTATTGATGCAGGAGGGCAAGGTCATTGCATATGCATCACGACAGTTGAGGCCCCACGAGGCTAATTATCCTACGCACGATTTGGAGTTAGCGGCAGTTGTCTTTGCGTTGAAGATTTGGAGGTCGTATTTGTATGGAGAGAAGGTGAAGATCTTCACTGACCACAAGAGTCTGAAGTACATTTTTACTCAGACGGATTTGAATTTGAGGCAGCGTAGATGGGTGGAGTTGTTAGCAGACTACAACTTGGAGATCGCTTATCATCCGGGAAAAGCTAATCAGGTAGCAGATGCCTTGAGTAGGCGCAGGAGCGATGTTTCAGGAACCAAAGAAGTTCAGGAGTGTATGGGAACACTTGCTAGTTTGAGATTATGCGCCACTACCGTAGATGGAGAATCAGTTGGCCTCGAGTCTGTAGAGCAGGCAGATTTGCTATGGAGGATACGCAAAGCTCAGGATGTCGATAAGGCTTTGTGTAAGCAGATTGAGATCGAGAGTATTGGATATCACACAGCATCGAGCGGGATGTTCATGTACCGGAACCGAGTTTGTGTGCCCAATGATGAGCTGTTAAGAAAGGAAATCTTACAGCAAGCACATCACTCGCGTTTTTCTATTCATCCGGGGAACACCAAGATGTACCGGGATCTGAAGCGTTACTACCATTGGCCTGGTATGAAGAGGGATGTTGCTACATTTGTATCGCAGTGTCAGACTTGTCAGATGGTTAAGGCTGAGCACCAGGTTCCTAGCGGGTTATTGCAAAACCTGCCATTGCCGGAGTGGAAATGGGATATGGTGACTATGGATTTTGTATTGGGATTACCGACTACTTCAGGAGGGAAGAATGCCATATGGGTAATTGTGGACAGACTTACCAAGTCAGCCCATTTCTTAGCGATTAAGACGACCGACGGAGCGAGTCAGTTGGCGCAGATTTACATCGATGAGATTGTGAGATTGCATGGAGTTCCCGTGAGCATTGTATCGGATCGAGACGTAAAGTTTTCATCTATATTTTGGAAAGCCTTTCAGAAGGCACTTGGGACAAAGGTCCATATGAGCACAGCTTATCATCCGCAGACCGACGGTCAGTCAGAGAGGACTATTCAGACCTTAGAGGATATGTTGAGAGCTTGCGTTTGGATTGGAAAGGAAGTTGGGCAAAGTATTTGCCTTTAGCTGAGTTTGCCTACAACAACAGTTATCACTCGAGCATTAAGATGGCACCGTATGAGGCTCTTTACGGTAGGCCTTGTCGCACACCACTTTGTTGGACAGAAGTGGGGGAGCGACGTGAGATAGGACCAGCAATGGTTCAAGAGACAGTAGAGCAGGTAGAGATGCTCAAGAGCTCGGCTTAAGGAAGCTCACGACCGTCAGAAGAGTTACGCAGATAAGCGGCGTAAAGATTTGGAGTTCCAGGTTGGCGACCTGGTATACCTGAAAATGAGAACATTTCAGGGAGGATCTAAGACTCGGAAGCTGAAGAAGCTTAAACCGAGATACATGGGACCATATCCTATTTTGGAGCGGATTGGAGCAGTTGCTTACAAATTGGATTTATCGGCAGAGTTATCTGACTTCCACGATGTGTTTCATGTTTCCGTTCTTGAGGAAAGTCGTTAGAGAGCCAGAGCTTATTTTGCAGCAGCCGCCAAGTGATCTTGGCAAGAATTTGTGTGCGCCTTGTCAGCCAGTGGAGATTCTGGATCGCCAAGTGAAAGTGGTTAAGGGAATGATGACCATGTTGGTCAAGGTTCGTTGGGAGAGAGATGGGATTCGAGAGGAGACATGGGAGTCTGAGCCTTAGATGAGGATTGATTATCCAGAGCTGTTTCAGGATGGTGTTGGACAGTCAGCGGACAACTCGAATTCGAGGACGAATTCTTTATTAGTGGGAGAAAATGTAACGACCCGATTTCGGCCACAGAGTTCGTTAGCATGCTAATGCCCATGCACTCACCCAAGGTCTAATATTTGCCTATAAATACCAGCTCATCTACTTTGTTTTCTCCACCAAGTTATCAAGAAAAGTTTTAGAGAGAGAGATAGTGAGTGGAGTTGTGATCCTTTTGCAGAGAGAGAGTCGCCTGAGGTCGTCGCCGGAGCCACCATGTCCAGTGATCTCGTCCAGCCAGTCACCACCGCTAATCCCCTTAGGTAACCGCCGGGAAACCCCTTGCATTTTAGGTTTAGTTCGGCCGTTTTAGTAAATCAACCATAACTCCCTAACCGTTGCGAATTTCTTGCATGCAAGACCACCATCGCGTTCCTCTCGTCGAGACGAATCCGTAGCCACCAGAATCGCCGCAATCGGAGCTCAGACGAAGCCGTACGCACCCTCCAAATTTTCGCCGGCAATCGTCTCCGCCACCACCGGACCACCGCTTCGCCGCCGCCGGAAATCGTCTCCGCCGCTGGCCACCGCCGTTCTCCGCCGCCGTCCACCGTCGTACTCCGCCGCCGCGCTCCGCCGTCCTCCGCCGGTAAGCCACCGCCGCCCTCCGCCGTCGCCGCCGTTGACCGCCACGGTGACTCGCCGGCGACTCGGCCAACTCGGCTGAGTCGACCCGGTGAGTCAACTCGGTGACTCGGTTAACGGTCGGTTTTGACTGGTTTAAATCAATTACGATTTGGTTAGGGTTGGTTAGAGTAAACCGGGCGGTTAAAATCAATTT